>NC_057797.1:781713127-781726518 GCF_018294505.1 Triticum aestivum
GCTGATGGCCGGCGGCGAGAACACCGACTTCGTGCAGATCGCCGGCGGCGACCAGGTCAAGTTGGCCAGGTTGAGGAGATCCGTTCTTGGTTTGACAACACAAGGCAGATGAGCTGGACGGCAATGGCCACTCTCAAGAATTTGACGAAGAAGGAGAGGGCAAAGCTTTTCCCCCAGCCCGCGCAACCGATTCAGAAGATCGAGATCCTCCTCTGGGCGATGGAGCAGGCCAATTCGTCCAGCGAGTGGACTAGGCGGAGGTGCTGGGCGTTCAGATCCAGGGTAGAGCATCCACTAGATCAGGAACCCACCGTGCACGAGGTGCCGTTGCAGATTGTGCAGCCTCCAACCGAGTCACCGGAGACTTCGAAGCGCAAGATGAGGAGGACAATGGTCGCGACCTCGCTTCCCCGCCGTTCACCACGCTTCCCTCGCCGCTCTCCTCGTCTGAACGGCGGCGGTAGCTATGTTTAGAGTAAGCTTCCCCACTCCTCATCTTTCTACTGCTCGCGCTTACATCATGGTGATACTGATCATAATAGCTCAGAGAGGGAATGCTAGATGGCATTTTAATCTCGATGAATTGCATGAACATTTGAGTACATGGATTTGGAGGATGGATTATGATGTATGTGAACCCTAGGCATCATATGAACCCTAGGAAAAATTAGTAATGTTCTAGTGGTAGACACTGAAATATTCCGGTACACACCGGTAGGCACTGAAATATTTCGGAACTGCCCTAGGCAAAATTTGTAATGTTGTAGTGGTGGACACTGAAATATTTCGGTACACACCGGTAGGCATTGAAATATTTCGGTACTGCCCTAGGCAAAATTTGTAATGTTGTAGTGGTAGACACTGAAATATTTCAGTACACACCGGTAGGCACTGAAATATTTCGTTACTACAATTTCAGTACACACCGATGCACACTGAATTATTTCACTACTGCAGTTTCAGTACACACCGGTACACACTGAAATATTTCAGTACTGCAAATTCTATACAAAGTTGGCATTTTGTCATTTATGTGTGAATTAATCCATGCATCATATGGCCTAACTTTGTACATGAGTTTGGGTCAATTTCATGTCTATTTATTGTTAAAATTATTGTCATGCCATGAAACACAAGACAAGTCACTGACCCAAGCTTGCAAAGATGCCATATCAATGTTGCTGAAATGAAATATGCATGTTTTCACCTAGTCTTGTGTCTGAATTAAAACTGAGCATTTTTTCTTGATGGTATCCATGGATCTAGAACTCCTATGAATTTGCTCATGTTGGATGTTTTGTTCTCCATCATTTGTACTAGCATTTCGTGCGATTAGATGCCATGACAAGACCCCTGGCATATTTATTTTCTTGCCTCCAACATCACATGTGTGTTTTGCAGCAAAAAACCTGGAGTTCACCAGGCTGGCTGAAGTTGTGAGGCTGGGAGGCTGATGGTGTTGCTACTGGCTGATCCGTCTTGTTTCAGTTTTTGTTCGTCATTTCTCAAGCCATTGGACCAGGGCTACTTCCCTATGTGCTGTTAATGTATTAAGTAGTTCCTTCGAATTTGTAGTATTAGTTAGTTTGAATGTGGAAGTACCTTAATTTTTAGGAACGAAATGTTGTTATGTATGACCAAGGGTTTCATACCTTAATCTTTGGATAATTAATTATGTGAACTGTTGGATGTGGCGCATAACGAAACGCCTCTACCATTGATACTAGTTCAACATGTCGGTCCAATTAGAGACCAGCCACTACCATATAGAACAGTTAGCATTTCATACTACAACCTGGCACGTACAAAACATCACATAGTGGAAGCACATCCCTAAGCACCTTGCATTGTACAAGGTCTTAGAGACAAGCCTCTACCATATATACCAGTTACCATGTCACACTACAGCCTATAAAACATCACACAATGGAATAATCATAGCTAGTAGAGCATTAGGTACCAGTTAATAATAGTTGCAATCCATCACAAGCAATAGTACCTAGATATGAGTAGATATAGGTACGGTAATACACGACAAGTACTCGCAAACAAGAGCTAACATAACAAGTTCATTTCAGATTGATACATGGCCCACCCCAGTTCTAAATGAGGTGGATGGTGATCATCATCCTCAAGTCATGGCGACGGGTGTTCGCAATAGTGAGTAGGATGGCCTGTCCTACCCGAAGATTCTTGGCACGAAGAAACTTCTTCCACCCTACCCTGCTCAAGACAGTGCGACCGTCCGTGTCCACTGCATAGGCACAGCTGGTGATGGAGCCCGTTCTGGTAAGGCATAGTCCAGCAGCCATGCCTTCTTCGTCCGGGTCGATGCCACAGCTATCAAGTAACCTCTTAGGTAATTTCTGAAAACAGTTGACATGATCATATACATTAGTGGAAATAGCAAAACAGTTGACATGATATATGATCATGTCACGTGCAATTATCAACAAAGCATACACTTCAAGACACATATATCATTGGATTCAACACTGAGCATATATATTATCACATCAGTACACTATACGCCAAGCATCAAATTACTACAGTAATTAGGCATATCATTAGATTACTGCGTACACTAAGCATATCATCGCATATTACTACACTACATGCATGTCATAAAATTCTTCACTAAATGAATTCTAAACTAGGCCTCTCATCACAGTACTACAACATGCATATCATATGAACTACTACACTAACTAAGCATGTATATCATGTAATTACCACACTAAGTAACATACCATGATATGCCGTTTAACATTCGTCCTTGTGAGGCGGGTCACGAATGGCTTCCCTAGGTAGTCTTCACGTAGCGGAAGCATGTCCCAGAGGTTGCCGATTTCCTCGTCGCTCAGTCTAAGTCCTTGGGCATACAGGTATTCAACAAGTGGGTTCTCATCATCATCTGAATATCATCATCTGAATCAGCACCATCTTCCTCCTCATGAACTTCATCCTCACTATCCGGAATCAAATTTAGATAGATAACAGAAATCCTGGGCCTATCTTTTCTGAAGGAGGAGCTGATCAATTCACCCCCACTAAGACGCATGTGAGCAATGAAACGATCCCAATCATCTCCTCCTATCTGGGTTATCTTTCGCCCGTTCTTGACCTGCATAGTGTATGGGCCCCCAAGAGCATCGAAGGTCACGGTGTCTGCGACGAGCTCATTGAATGCCAATCTCACATTGCATGGTACGATCTATGTAAGATAAAAACAAATAATAGACACAATACATTAGTGGAAATAGCAAAAAAAACAAAAAGAATGTACTGTCAGAAGGTTCATATAAATTGTTACCGTTGCAAAAACAAAAGTAGGCTGGAAGTAGATGTTGAACAGCGTGGCAGTAGAAAGGCTGGTCCGGCACCGTGAGTTGCAGCGTCCACATTGTGCTTTCTCCATTCTACACAGAACGTGTTGAACTCTAAGTTGAATTGTACATAGTACAATACAAAGATCATACATATAATAAATCATAGTGAAAACCTATACTGGCAATGGCCAATCAACCTATTTTCTATCATCTATGTAATAAAGCAATGCCAATGACAATGGCAATGCCCGTCTCATCTAAACCTGGGAATAGTTCGGCATCCAAACTAAAACCAGTCCAATCCACAGCACACATGAAAACCAAACCAATCCAGATATTTTCATTTAGAATCTAGACCAAACCGAACTATACATGCTCGTCATCCAACCTAGTCCAAACCGTTTTCAACTTTTGGATTGAATCCAAAGGTTCAAACCGTGGACAAAGCCATATGCGAGGGCACGTCATGAATCTAGATCAGACATGGCGTCAAAGCTCGAGAGAGCCGACGAGCTCCGGCCAGCAACAGCGGCTCTTGGATTTGAAGCAGTAGTAGGTGGTAGTGGCAGCTCAAACTAATTGATTGATTTGGTCTCAAACTATAGAAACCAAATCAAGATCCAATCCAAAAACTAAGTTTCAGTCCAAACCAATCGGCTCAAATCCGCCTCCGTAGGGAGACGCGGTTGGGGAAGGGAAGAAGAGGGGAGATCTCACGTACTTGCCAGAGTTGGCGGCAGCCGCGCACTGGCAGCGAAGAGAGGGGTCGTCGAGAGATGGCGGCGACGGCGGCGGCGCTGGTCCAGAAGGGAAGAAAGAAAGATGTGGAGTGGTCGAGACGGGGAGAAAGAAAAATGTGGTACATGTGGTGGCTCGGTTGTGTGGATGACAAGGGGACCCACTTGTGAGACCGATAGCAATTGATGGCAAACCGCAGGAGGTGCACGACCGCGTGCACGACCGCCACGTCCCCACGTGGAATGGGGACGGTCGGGTGGGTGTGTCAAGTCAAATCGGCACCCGCGGCTTCTCGGTAACTCCAAGAGGCAGGAGCAGTGCATTTCTTCCCCAAATCGGGTAGAAAATCCTCGTCCTCTCCCCACCCTCTCTTCCTTCCTCACCACCTCACCACCCTCTCCTCCTTCCTCACCACCCTCCTCCCTTCCTACGCCTCCCTCCTCCTGTCTTCGATCGACGATGAGGCGCGGGCGTGAAGATGCGGCGGACGAGCTGGAGGCAACCATCGGAGCACAGCAGTCTGCTGCCGTGGGTGCAGCGGCCGAGTCCGCCGTAGCAGCGGAAGCTGGCGGTGCAGCGACCCATGTGCCTGCTCCCGCTGCCATCGCAGCCGTCGAGGCACCCGTCGGCGAGCACAAGGTCGGGGAAGATCTGGAGGAGGAGGAGATGAGAAGGCGTAAGCGCAAGGTGCATGACGAAATCGAAGAGCTCATGGAGGAGAACGCCATAAAGGAGTTCGACCTAGATAGCAGGAAGGGCAGCGACTTCGACGAGGATGCCATCGACGAGCTATCTGAGGTAGTACTCTGTTTTTTGCTCTGTTTTTTTCATGACATTGGGGTTTTTCTTGTAAACTAGATGAGCATCAATTTCACTTGGGCGTGCTAGTTCTACGTATGTAGGATTGTAGGGATCTAGCATAGATCTTCATGTTGGATGTGGATTTTTAAATCCGATTCACATTCTGATTCCAGCAAATAGTCTGGGTTTTTTTCATGGCATTGGGGTTTGTCTTGTTAACTAGATGAGCATAAGTTTCACAAGAGATACATTAATGAAAGAAGTGGGGTAATAAACCCAAATACAAGAAAATGTTCATGGTAGGGATACATTAATGAAAAAAGTGGGTTAAACAATGGATATATGGCAGGATTCTCCATTGGCTTCCCAAGGACAGTGACAAAATGTTGCAGTTCCTGATTCATTTTAGTTTATGTAGATGGATTAATTTGCACACATGTTCACATATGAATAGTTTGCACACATGTTCATAGATGATCCATTTGCAAATTCTATACAGATTTCCATTTTGCAAAGGAAGTGATCGCTCCCTTAATAATTATGGGCTGACAGTACATATCCACTAGATACCAAAAAATCAAAACATTCCATCTAGCCAATTTTCCACAGTATGTTATCTAGATGATCACAACCACATCTCTCATCAATATGAGCAGTGAGACACCCCATAGCTCCTTTACCAATTTCCTTCTGAAACTTATCAGGGTCTAACAATGTTGGAGAAGCAGTATTGCCGCTGTCAGAAAGAATAATGGTTTCTTCATTCCAGTAGATAGAACAAACCCCCCTTGTGTGAAACATGGAGGAGTATAATGAAGCCATTTTTCTGATTCCAATAAGAATTACACTTGTAACAAGTATCAAATATCATTAAACCAAGCCACTTCATGAAGTCTTTCATGTGTTAATTATGTACTACTTGTGTACTAATCTATAAATGCAACTATTCCACCGTCGATATTTATGCATGTCAGTTTCTTTGGCTCAATTATGTATGTGCACATATGCCTTGTTTCTAGCAAATAGATAGTTACCATGTTACACGTGTGTACTTTCAAAACATTGTAATTAAAGTCAATGTACCGTAATAGATTAGCTGAGTTCTTCTATGTGTACTAATTCACTAATTCACAGGAGGATGACGACGACGTGGACTACAGCATGGACAGCAGGCACAGCAAGAGCCGGTACACCCTGAGGCATCTGATTGCTGGGAAGATCAAGTACCGTTTCTTTGGCAAGATTGGGTGCCTTTTCTGTTGCAAGGTGATCGGTGGCGGCATAGATGGCATGATCCAGCATGCCTTCAGCACTGGCAATGGACATGGTAAGAAGCATAAAGCCAGTACTCTGGCTAAACATGCTGCATACGCACGCTTCCTCGAGATTGTCAAAGTCAATGAGCCCTACAACATGCATTGAAGAAGGGAGAGAAGTGATGTGCTGCTAGAGTGCTGCTGCTGCCCCAGGACCGTCGTGTCCTGTTATGTTATGTATGTTTGTTTGTTGTTGGAGTGTAAAACTGATGTCCTATGGTGTGTCTGAACCTATGCTGAGCGGTGGTTGATCTGCCGTTTATGTTAAGAGTTTGCTGCTACTCTGGTTTAGTGTTCCTAGTTGTTAATACTATTTTGGTGATGCATGTTTAAGCCTTGTACAATGCTAGATGCTTAGGGTGGTGCTTAGAAAAATAAATAGGGTATTTCTGAAGCACCAGTGCCTATTTCTACAGGAGAGACGCCTAGTTATGCGTCTACCCTGTACAAATAAGCACATGTGCTTAAGAAAAGCATGGTTTATTTCTATAAGCAACTCCCCTAAGCACCTTGCATTGTACAAGGCCTTAGCAACTCAAGTATCGTACGGTGGTCTATGTTATGGTTGCTGTGTTATTCTGCCGTACGGTGATGCATGCTAGGAACTGTCATAATATAACTATGGTAGTTATAGCTTGGCATGACTATGTTTAGTGTATAACTCAGCATGTTCCTGCCATATCTATGAGCAATTACAACTAAACTATGCATTAATTTTTGACAAAATTAAAGCATGCAAATGATTGCCGATTCCACCTATTGCCAAATCAAGCTTTGTACTGATGATGCATTAGATATTGCAATAAGTAGAGGATGCTCATGATTGCCAAAAGTACCTATTTCCACTTTCTGATAAGAACTAAACGTGTATCAAATGATGCTAAAAGTAGAGCATGAACATGAGCATGTATCAATGCATTAGATATTGCAATAAGTAGAGGATGCTCATGATTGCCAAAAGTACCTATTTCTACTTTTTGATAAGAACTAAACGTGTATGACATGATGCTAGAAGTAGAGCATGAGCATGAGCATGTATCAATTGATGCTACCTATTTGTGTTTGAATGGGCTCAATAAAGCTGGTGCTGGTTTATGCTCTCTGCGTGACCGTGATGGTAATGAAGACACTTGGTTGGCTATGGTCTTGCTGTCAAATTTAAGTTTCAGTTCTTTAAGACTCTTTGTTTTTGCTGCTTGCTTGGGATCGACTAGCTTTCTCGGGCGTCCACGTGCTCTCTTCCTTTTGGGGGAGTTGGGTGCACCATTTTTGAGGGAGTTGGGTGCACCGGTATCCTTCTGGGAGTTGGATGTGTCAGGTTCGTTGGAACCATCGGGATTGTTGACTACTTGTATGTCCTCTTCTAAAGCATCAGGTAGAACTGCTTGCTGGGCATCGTACACCTCCTTCTGTATAAGAGAGAGTGTTGCGTTAGTTCTAATCATGAGACTTATGGAATAAATGATATATTCTTCATGTAGTGCTAACCGTTATGGGGAACTTATATGATTCGAGACGAAGCGCATTGCAATTTGAATGCAGTAAGGCTGTACATATTTTCCACCTGAAAATATCTATCCTTGCCTATATTGGATAACCGACACTGACGTCAGCATAGCTTTCAAGCTAAACAAAGTACAAATTTAAATTAGGCATTCAATTACCTGGTTCAAAATATCGGTCATTTCATCCATGACAACATGTACTGCAGTGTTCAAACCGCACAGGAAGTCCTGCGATGTTTAGTTAAAGATCAGTAATCTTATTCGTGTATGCAAATAATAATTTATGAGGCCATGCGTACCCATCGGTCTGTTGTGGTATGTTCTCATAGCGTTTTTTGCTCCATTTGGCAAAATTGATGTTATTAGCTGGTGATATCAACCCTTTCTTGACAGCTTCATCAATGCAGAACTGAATCGAGTCCACCTAGGGTACGACGAGTTATACATAGGGTTACGGTACTTTGGGAGCTCATGTTCCATGCGGATCAAAAGAGGCAGCAAGAGAACACTTACAAGAGAATCTTCCTTGGTCTTGTCGCAATGATAATTCATGGAGTTCAGAGTCTGAATTTCTTTTTTGTCAAAATTAAACATCATTAGCATCCAATGGTTTTGGTGTACATTGAGTGGGACATGCACCTGCAGTAAAATTTAGGTTGGGTTGAGAACCGAAATTTGTCGTGTACAGTGTGTACGTAAACTATGAAAGTGTGAAAAACGTGTACCTTTCAGCGCCCTACAAATTTTCCTGCTACACGAGCTAACCATGAGGCTGCACGTCCAACAGGAACCACCCCCTTCATTTGTAACAGCTTTTTGGTTTCTTGAGGGGATATGATTGAGGTAGTATCATTCTCAATTTGGCTAATGCGAGCATATGCCATAATAACCTGCCAAATTTTCAATCATACAATAATAAGACAGTTGTTGCAGTAATGATGTAGAATAGAGTATAATGGGCTTACATCACCATAAATGTATTTGTCGTCCAAATTTCGCTTCAGATTTTCTGCTATGAGGGAAATGTCTCCGATTCTAGCTATTTCAACAGGGTCATATGTTCCGCGGATGTAAACGGCTGTCTCTATGTCCTCATCCGTGAACTTGTAATCATTACCAAAGACAGGCTTCATCGGAGTTAATTGTGGTTCCTCATTGTTTTCCGTCACATGTCTTGCAATTGGTGTACTCGAAGTCCCTGTCGTGAATTGGCTAGCCCTAGGAGTTCCTGTCAGGGATGAATTGCACACATTGACTTGATCCTACAATGAACAAAGGTAGTTCATTATTAGTTTGTTACTTTTAGACATTAACGTGTTGGGCCAATTTTGATCACGTGCACGCCTCCTTTCTGTGACACTGATTGTCGGTTCCTTGTAAATTCGTATTTTAAGTCCTGTAACAATACAAACAATAATGAACATGAAGGAACATATTCATAAAAAAATACAAAATGCACAGTATGACATACATGGAGTTCCCTCCTTAAGTCTTTAATTTCGTCCTCGGCCTTCGATAACCTAGGATTAGTGCCAGTTTTAGTCTTCATGTCGATCAAGTCTTCAACTAGAGTCTGGTGTTTGACATCAAATCTGTGCTCAATTTCCATGAACTTCCTGCATACCTTCTTTTCATGATCAGCAATGCATGCATTCATGACTTCAACTACCATTTCAATCTGTGTAACCAAAATAAAACCCTGTTGATAACAATAGCTAAATGAATGAGGTTCCATGACACCAATTTGTGATATTGCAAAAACAAATAGTCTTTGGAGTACATACTTGCTGGCTACTAAATTGCTGTCCTTGTGATGGTGCTCGATACGAATCATGTTGATGCTCATGTTGATCTTTTTTTCTTGGAAAATTATTAGAATTCTCGGACAGTCATTGAGGAGCACAAATTTCCATGACAGCCTATTTTTTTAAAATATAATGAACCATTAGTACCAAATAAAAAATCGGATATAGAAAGTTCAATTGTAGATAGGTACCAGCCCATTATGAAGACCTCCTTTCTCGTAAGCATCGCTTCTTAAAGTAGCCATCATTTCGTCCCATCGTGCGATCAATGGAGGGGGTCTAGAAGCATACATTAATCGGCCACTACGCACGTGCTCCCAGTACCAATACTACACAATAAATTAGTTCATCACCATACAGATATGCAACAGAACAATAATTAAAGGACATTAAGTAGTGATCTATCACTAACCTGGAGCACAATTAGATTTCCTTGTAGATTTACGTGATCTCGATTTCTAAACTTGTGAACGGACTTGAAGAAGTGATTAAGTGTGAAACATCCCCAGTTAAATTTCCGAAGGTTTTCAAGATCTGTACCAAGGTTGAGAAATTTCGAGTCCACATAATGTTGTGATGTTGGTGCTAGAACAGTACCAATTGCGTACAGAATGAACCGCCTCAGGAAATCGCCGTCTGGGGCTTTGGAAGCTCGGATCACCTTTTCAAGGTCAGAAATCAAAATTTGCCCATTGTTTGCATAGGCGGTAAACAATTCTGTGTCGGTTTGCATTTCCATATGTGGCTCTATATCCTCCCCTTCTATCGGAATGCCAAATATACCTTGCACGTCCCCTTTTGTTATAGGAATTGGCGTTTTACCGATGGTAATGGATTGCGTGTCCATATCTATGCTCTTGGCTAGTCTAACCAACATTATGCGCCATAGAGTCACTTCATGCATCTGGGTTAGACCGCCAAGACTGGTTTCTGATATGATGTACTTTTTGTGGTCTTCTGACAACAGTTTCATGGTTTTTCCGAACCTTGTCTGTGAGCATACTAACTTCATATGACCATGCTTTTCGGCGAGTTCCTGTTACATGCCATTAAATATTACTGAGTACATATGAATTATGTGTACGAAACGATTGTACACAAACGGTAAATTACTTACCGCATCGGTAATTTCAGAGATGGGCTTTTCTCCATTATTAAGGTTCGCATCTGAAAATGACATTGCTGCCTCGTATGCAATGATAAAATCAGGCTCAATTAATCTGAACAAAATTGGAAAATGTATAACAAAATTAGCAGAGAATTAATTTTAACAAAATTAACTGGGTCATTTAACATATGATCCACTTATGGGTTTAAGCACAGAACCTATTTGGGTGCAAAACCTATGAGGGTTCAACAACTAAAGCATCGGCAGACAACGATTATAAAGAGTTACGATCAGCTAAAACCTTATCTCGGAGATGGTGCCACCGAGTAGATGGCGGCGGTTAGTGCGTCGGAAACTATAAGTGTCGGTATAGCGCGGTCGACGGCGCAAAGGAAAAACGGTGCGTTCATGCGAGGAAGGAGGCGGCGAGAAGAACACTAACGTCCAAGCCCTCAGATCACGTTGGCGGTGGGCGGCGAGTGGTGGCCGCTGACTCCTGTATTCCGTGGGCGACCGGCGTCTCCGATCTGATCTTGCAGCGGTCGTGGGAGGTGCGGACGGCCCGGGTGGTTAGAATGCAGAGCTGTAATTACGGGATTTAGGGAGGGGTGGGCCGCGTGAGTTATGTGAGATTTGGATAAATGATATAAAGAAATAAGAAAATCTTGTGAACTCGGTGTGGGGTTTACGGGGTTTAGGGTTTAGGGGTTTAGGGTTATTAGGGTTTAGGGGTTTAGGGGTTTAGGGGTTTAGGGTTATCAGGGGTTAGGGTTATCAGGGTTTAGGGTTGAGTGTTTACATGCAAGCCCGGAAATGCGCGTGTCAGAGAACGTACTTGCATGTATATGTACTAATGAACCCAAACTTTCTTAATGGCATCCCATGACCACATAGAGAATGAATGCATAATGGTTTCCATGTTGGGCAAAATTTTGAATGTTTTTACGGTTTAGTGGGGGGGGGGGTTAGGGTTATCAGGGTTTAGGGTTTAAGGGTTTTACGGTTGACGGGACTATGTTTGTCTTACGGTGGACATAGCACACACACCGGACATTGGTGGAGCATTGGTCTACAATGGATTCCCTCTGGTAGCATCGATCCAATCCGTTGAATGGTTAGGCCGACAAACTTCGTGCCACATAGAGCATGCATCCATCCACTGGACCGGATCAATGTTGGGTTGGTTTCATACAGGTGAGGAAAGCAGCTAGTGCTTTCGGGGTGTTGACATGCTAGGCCCGAAATGCGCGTGTCAGAGATCGTACTTGCATGTATAATCCCAAACTTTTTTCATGGCATCCCATGACCCCATAGAGAATGCATGCATAATGGTTTCCATGTGGGGCAAAAATTTGAATGTTTTTACGGTTTAGTGGGGGGGGTTAGGGTTATCAGGGTTTAGGGTTTAAGGGTTTTAGGGTTGACGGAACTATGTTTGTCTTACGGTGGACGTAGCACACACACACCGGACATTGGTGGAGCGTTGGTCTACAATGGATTCCCTCTGGTAGCATCGATCCGATCCGTTGAATGGCTCGGCCGACAAACTTCGTGCCACATAGAGCATGCATCCATCCAATGGACCGGATCAATGTTGGGTTGGTTTCATACAGGTGAGGAAAGTAGCTAGTGCTTTCGGGGTGTTGACATGCTAGGCCGGAAATGCACGTGTCAGAGATCGTACTTGTATGTATAATCCCAAACTTTTTTCATGGCATCCCATGACATCATAGAGAATGCATGCATAATGGTTTCCATGTGGGGCAAAAATTTGAATGTTTTTACGGTTTAGTGGGGGGGTTAGGGTTATCAGGGTTTAGGGTTTAAGGGTTTTAGGGTTGACGTAACTATGTTTGTCTTACGGTGGACGTAGCACACACACCGGACATTGGTGGAGCGTTGGTCTACAATGGATTCCCTCTGGTAGCATCGATCTGATCCGTTGAATGGCTCGGCCGACAAACTTCGTGCCACATAGAGCATGCATCCATCCACTGGACCGGATCAATGTTGGGTTGGTTTCATACAGGTGAGGAAAGCAGCTAGTGCTTTCGGGGTGTTGACATGCTAGGCCCGAAATGTGCGTGTCAGAGATCGTACTTGCATGTATAATCCCAAACTTTTTTCATGGCATCCCATGACCCCATAGAGAATGCATGCATAATGGTTTCCATGTGGGGCAAAAATTTGAATGTTTTTACGGTTTAGTGGGGGGGGGGTTAGGGTTATCAGGGTTTAGGGTTTAAGGGTTTTAGGGTTGACGGAACTATGTTTGTCTTACGGTGGACGTAGCACACACACCGGACATTGGTGGAGCGTTGGTCTACAATGGATTCCCTCTGGTAGCATCGATCCGATCCGTTGAATGGCTCGGCCGACAAACTTCGTGCCACATAGAGCATGCATCCATCCACTGGACCGGATCAATGTTGGGTTGGTTTCATACAGGTGAGGAAAGCAGCTAGTGCTTTCGGGGTGTTGACATGCTAGGCCGGAAATGCACGTGTCAGAGATCGTACTTGCATGTATAATCCCAAACTTTTTTCATGGCATCCCATGACCCCATAGAGAATGCATGCATAATGGTTTCCATGTGGGGCAAAAATTTGAATGTTTTTACGGTTTAGTGGGGGGGTTAGGGTTATCAGGGTTTAGAGTTTAAGGGTTTTAGGGTTGTCGTAACTATGTTTGTCTTACGGTGGACGTAGCACACACACCGGACATTGGTGGAGCGTTGGTCTACAATGGATTCCCTCTGGTAGCATCGATCCGATCCGTTGAATGGCTTG
>NC_057797.1:781726528-781727225 GCF_018294505.1 Triticum aestivum
GGGGGGGGTTAGGGTTATCAGGGTTTAGGGTTTAAGGGTTTTAGGGTTGACGGAACTATGTTTGTCTTACGGTGGACGTAGCACACACACCGGACATTGGTGGAGCGTTGGTCTACAATGGATTCCCTCTGGTAGCATCGATCCGATCCGTTGAATGGCTCGGCCGACAAACTTCGTGCCACATAGAGCATGCATCCATCCACTGGACCGGATCAATGTTGGGTTGGTTTCATACAGGTGAGGAAAGCAGCTAGTGCTTTCGGGGTGTTGACATGCTAGGCCGGAAATGCACGTGTCAGAGGTCGTACTTGCATGTATAACCCCAAACTTTTTTCATGGCATCCCATGACCCCATAGAGAATGCATGCATAATGGTTTCCATGTGGGGCAAAAATTTGAATGTTTTTACGGTTTAGTGGGGGGGTTAGGGTTATCAGGGTTTAGGGTTTAAGGGTTTTAGGGTTGACGTAACTATGTTTGTCTTACGGTGGACGTAGCACACACACCGGACATTGGTGGGGCGTTGGTCTACAATGGATTCCCTCTGGTAGCATCGATCCGATCCGTTGAATGGCTCGGCCGACAAACTTCGTGCCACATAGAGCATGCATCCATCCACTGGACCGGATCAATGTTGGGTTGGTTTCATACAGGTGAGGAAAGCAGCTAGTGCTTTTGGGGTGTTGACATGCTAGGC
>NC_057797.1:781727302-781727821 GCF_018294505.1 Triticum aestivum
GTTTGTCTTACGGTGGACGTAGCACACACACCGGACATTGGTGGAGCGTTGGTCTACAATGGATTCCCTCTGGTAGCATCGATCCGATCCGTTGAATGGCTCGGCCGACAAACTTCGTGCCACATAGAGCATGCATCCATCCACTGGACCGGATCAATGTTGGGTTGGTTTCATACAGGTGAGGAAAGCAGCTAGTGCTTTCGGGGTGTTGACATGCTAGGCCGGAAATGCACGTGTCAGAGATCGTACTTGCATGTATAATCCCAAACTTTTTTCATGGCATCCCATGACCCCATAGAGAATGCATGCATAATGGTTTCCATGTGGGGCAAAAATTTGAATGTTTTTACGGTTTAGTGGGGGGGTTAGGGTTATCAGGGTTTAGAGTTTAAGGGTTTTAGGGTTGTCGTAACTATGTTTGTCTTACGGTGGACGTAGCACACACACCGGACATTGGTGGAGCGTTGGTCTACAATGGATTCCCTCTGGTAGCATCGATCCGATCCGTTGAATGGCTTG
>NC_057797.1:781727831-781729358 GCF_018294505.1 Triticum aestivum
TCGTACTTGCATGTATAATCCCAAACTTTTTTCATGGCATCCCATGACCCCATAGAGAATGCATGCATAATGGTTTCCATGTGGGGCAAAAATTTGAATGTTTTTACGGTTTAGTGGGGGGGGGTTAGGGTTATCAGGGTTTAGGGTTTAAGGGTTTTAGGGTTGACGGAACTAGGTTTGTCTTACGGTGGACGTAGCACACACACCGGACATTGGTGGAGCGTTGGTCTACAATGGATTCCCTCTGGTAGCATCGATCCGATCCGTTGAATGGCTCGGCCGACAAACTTCGTGCCACATAGAGCATGCATCCATCCACTAGACCGGATCAATGTTGGGTTGGTTTCATACAGGTGAGGAAAGCAGCTAGTGCTTTCGGGGTGTTGACATGCTAGGCCGGAAATGCACGTGTCAGAGATCGTACTTGCATGTATAATCCCAAACTTTTTTCATGGCATCCCATGACCCCATAGAGAATGCATGCATAATGGTTTCCATGTGGGGCAAAAATTTGAATGTTTTTACGGTTTAGTGGGGGGGTTAGGGTTATCAGGGTTTAGAGTTTAAGGGTTTTAGGGTTGTCGTAACTATGTTTGTCTTACGGTGGACGTAGCACACACACCGGACATTGGTGGAGCGTTGGTCTACAATGGATTCCCTCTGGTAGCATCGATCCGATCCGTTGAATGGCTTGGCCGACAAACTTCGTGCCACATAGAGCATGCATCCATCCACTGGACCAGATCAATGTTGGGTTGGTTTCATACAGGTGAGGAAAGCAGCTAGTGCTTTCGGGGTGTTGACATGCTAGGCCGGAAATGCGCGTGTCAGAGATCATACTTGCATGTATAATCCCAAACTTTTTTCATGGCATCCCATGACCCCATAGAGAATGCATGCATAATGGTTTCCATGTGGGGCAAAAATTTGAATGTTTTTACGGTTTAGTGGGGGGGGTTAGGGTTATCAGGGTTTAGGGTTTAAGGGTTTTAGGGTTGACGGAACTATGTTTGTCTTACGGTGGACGTAGCACACACACCGGACATTGGTGGAGCGTTGGTCTACAATGGATTCCCTCTGGTAGCATCGATCCGATCCGTTGAATGGCTCGGCCGACAAACTTCGTGCCACATAGAGCATGCATCCATCCACTGGACCGGATCAATGTTGGGTTGGTTTCATACAGGTGAGGAAAGCAGCTAGTGCTTTCGGGGTGTTGACATGCTAGGCCGGAAATGCACGTGTCAGAGATCGTACTTGCATGTATAATCCCAAACTTTTTTCATGGCATCCCATGACCCCATAGAGAATGCATGCATAATGGTTTCCATGTGGGGCAAAAATTTGAATGTTTTTACGGTTTAGTGGGGGGGTTAGGGTTATCAGGGTTTAGAGTTTAAGGGTTTTAGGGTTGTCGTAACTATGTTTGTCTTACGGTGGACGTAGCACACACACCGGACATTGGTGGAGCGTTGGTCTACAATGGATTCCCTCTGGTAGCATCGATCCGATCCGTTGAATGGCTTG
>NC_057797.1:781730647-781763470 GCF_018294505.1 Triticum aestivum
GTAGGGTTATCAGGGTTTAGGTTTTAAGGGTTTTAGGGTTGACGGAACTATGTTTGTCTTACGGTGGACGTAGCACACACACCGGACATTGATGGAGCGTTGGTCTACAATGGAGTCCCTCCTGTAGCATCGATCTGGTCCGTAGACTGGCTCGGCCGACATACTTCGTGCCACATAGAGCATGCATGCATCCACTGAACCAGATCAATGTTGGGTTGGTTTACATGTACATGTACAGGGACCCGAAATGCGCGTGTCAGAGATTGTACTGTTGGGGAATGTGGCAATAATTCAAAATTTTCCTATGTGTCACCAAGATCAATCTACTATGGAGTCATCTAGCAACGAGGGAGGAGTGGATCTACATACCCTTGTAGATCGCGCGCGGAAGCGTTCAAGAGAACGGGGTTGATGGAGTCATACTCGTCGTGATCCAAATCACCGATGCTCCTAGCGCCGAACGGACGGCACCTCCGTGTTCAACACACGTACGGAGCGGCGACGTCTCCTCCTTCTTGATCCAGCAAGGGGGAAGGAGAGGTTGATGGAGATCCAGCAGCACGACGGCGTGGTGGTGGAAGTAGCGGTATTCCAACAGGGCTTCGCCAAGCGCTGCGGGAGGAGGGAGATGTGTAATGGGAGGGAGAGGGAGGCGCCAGGGCTTGGATTCGGCAGCCCTCCCATCCCCCCACTATATATAGGGCCAAGGGAGAGGGGGGGGGGCGCAGCCTTGGCCCTTCCTCCAAGGAAGGGTGCGGCTAGGGAGGAGTCCCTCCTCCCCAAGGCACCTAGGAGGTGCCTTCCTCCTTTAGGACTCTTCCTTTCCTTATCTCTTGGCGCATGGGCCTCTTGGGGCTGGTGCCCTTGGCCCATATAGGCCAAGGTGCACACCCCTACAGCCCATGTGCCCCCCCCGGGGCAGGTGGCCCCACCCGGTGGACCCCCGTGATCCTTCCGGTGGTCCCGGTACAATACCGGTGACCCCGAAACTTGTCCCGATGGCTGAAATAGCACTTCGTATATATAATTCTTTACCTTCGAACCATTCCGGAACTCCTCGGACGTCCGGGATCTCATCCGGGACTCCGAACAACATTCGGGTTACCGCATACTAATATCTCTATAACCCTAGCGTCACCGAACCTTAAGTGTGTAGACCCTACGGGTTCGGGAAGCATGCAGACATGACCGAGACGTTCTCCGGTCAATAACCAATAGCGGGATCTGGATACCCATGTTGGTTCCCACATGTTCCACGATGATCTCATCAGATGAACCACGATGTCGAGGATTCGATCAATCCCGTATACAATTCCCTTTGTCTAGCGGTACGATACTTGCCCGAGATTCGATCGTCGGTATCCCGATACCTTGTTCAATCTCGTTACCGGCAAGTCTCTTTACTCGTTCCATAACACATCATCCCGTGATCAACTCCTTGATCACATTGTGCACATTATGATGATGTCCTACCGAGTGGGCCCAGAGATACCTCTCCGTCACACGGAGTGACAAATCCCAGTCTCGATTCGTGCCAACCCAACAGACACTTTCGGAGATACCTGTAGTGTACCTTTATAGCCACCCAGTTACGTTGTGACGTTTGGCACACCCAAAGCACTCCTACGGTATCCGGGAGTTGCACGATCTCATGGTCTAAGGAAATGATACTTTACATTAGAAAAGCTTTAGCATACGAACTACATGATCTTTGTGCTAGGCTTAGGATAGGGTCTTGTCCATCACATGATTCTCCTAATGATGTGATCCCGTTATCAACGACATCCAATGTCCATGGTCAGGAAACCGTAACCATCTATTGATCAACGAGCTAGTCAACTAGAGGCTTACTAGGGACATGGTGTTGTCTATGTATCCACACATGTATCTGTGTTTCCTATCAATACAATTATAGCATGGATAATAAACGATTATCATGAACAACGAAATATAATAATAACTTATTTATTATTGCCTCTAGGGCATATTTCCAACAGTCTCCCACTTGCACTAGAGTCAATAATCTAGTTCACATCGTCATGTGATTAATACTCATATGTCACATCGCCATGTGACCAACATCCGAAGAGTTTACTAGTGTCACTAAACTAGTTCACATCATCATGTGATTAAGACTCAATGAGTTTTGGGTTTGATCATGTTATGCCTGTGAAAGAGGTTTTAGTCAACGGGTCTGCAACATTCAGATCCGTATGTACTTCGCAAATTTCTATGTCATCTTGTAGATACAACTACTATGCTACATTTGGAGCTATTCCAAATAACTGTTCTACTTGGAGCTATTCTAAATTGTTGCTCCATTATACGTATCCGGTATCTCTACTCAGAGCTATCCGGATAGGTGTTAAGCTTGCATCGACATAACCTTTTACGACGAACTCTTTATCACCTCCAAAACCGAGATAATTCCTCAGTCCACTAGTTACTAAGGATGACTTTGACCGCTGTCCTGTGATCCATTCTTGGATCACTCTTGTACCCCCTGACTGACTCATGGCAATGCACACTTCAGGTGCGGTACACAGCATAGCATACTGTAGAGTATACGTCTTAAGCATAGGGGACGACCTTCGTCCTTTCTCTCTATTCTGCCATGGTCGAGCTTTAAGTCTTAACTTCATACCTTACAACTCAGGCAAGAACTCCTTCTTTGACTGATCCATCTTGAACACCTTCAAGATCATGTCAAGGTATGTGCTCATTTGAAAGTACCATTAAGCGTTTTGATCTATCCTTATAGATCTTGATGCTCAATTCTCAAGTAGCTTAATCCAGGCTTTCCATTGAAAAACACTTTCCAAATAACCCTATATGCTTTCCAGAAATTCTACATCATTTCTGATCAACAATATGTCAACAACATATACTCATCAGAAATTCTATAGTGCTCCCACTCACTTCTTTGGAAATACAAGTTTCTCATAAACTTTGTATACACCCAAAATCTTTGATCATCTCATCAAAGTGTACATTCCAACTCCGAGATGCTTACACCAGTCCTTAGAAGGATTGCTGGAGCTTTGCATACTTATTAGCATCTTTCAGGATTGACAAAGTCTTCTGGTTGTATCACATACAACCTTTCCTCAAAAAAATCGTCGAGGAAACAATGTTTTGACATCCTATCTGCAAGATTTCATAAATAATGTAGTAGTCGCTAATATAATTCCAACAGACTCTTAGCATCGCTACGAGTGAGAAAGTCTCACCGTAGTCAACTCCTTGAACTTGTCGGGAAACTTCTTAACGACAAGTCGAGCTTTCTTAATGGTGACATTTAACATCATTGTCCGTCTTCCTTTTAAAATCCATCTGTACTCAACAGCCTTACGACCATCGAGCTGTTCTGCCAAAGTCTACACTTTGTTATCATATATGGATCCTCTCTCGGATTATATGGCCTCGAGCCATTTATCGGAATCCAGGCCCACCACCGCTTCTCCATAGCTCGTAGGTTCATTGCTGTCTAGCAACATGACTTCCAAGACAGGATTACGTACCACTCTGAGGTAGTACGCATCCTTGTCATCCTACGAGGTTTGATAGTGACTTGATCTGAAGTTTCATGATCACTATCATAAGCTTCCACTTCAATTGGTGTAGGTGCCACAGGAACAACTTCCTGTGCCCTGCCACACACTAGTTGAAGAGACGGTTCAATAACCTCATCAAGTCTCCACCATCCTCCCACTCAATTCTTTCGAGAGAAACTTTTCCTCGAGAAAGGACCCGATTCAAGAAACAATCCCTTATTGCTTTCGGATCTGAGATAGGAGGTATACCCAACTGTTTTGGGTGTCCTATGAAGATGCATTTATCCGCTTTGGGTTCGAGCTTATCAGCCTGAAACTTTTTCACATAAGCGTCGCAGCCCCAAACTTTTAAGAAATGACAGTTTAGGTTTCTTTAAACCATAGTTCATACAATGTCATCTCATCGGAATTACGTGGTGCCATAAAGTGAATGTGGTTGTCTCTAATGCCTAACCCATAAACTATTGTGGTAATTCGATAAGAGACATCATGGTATGCATCATATCCAATAGGGTGCAGTTATGATGTTCGGACACACCATCACACTATGGTGTTCCAGGCTGTATTAGTTGTGAAACAATTTCCACAATGTCTTAATTCTGTGCCAAACTCGTAATTAATATATTCATCTTTATGATCATATCATAGATCTTTTATCCTCTTGTCACGATGATCTTTCAACTTCACACTGAAATTACTTGAACCTTTCAATAATTCAGACTCGTGATTCATCAAGTAAATATACTCAACATCTACTCAAATCATCTGTGAAGTAAGAACATAACGATATCCACTACACGCCTCAGGACTCATTGGACTGCACACATCAAAATGTATTACTTCCAACAACTTGCTTTCTAGTTCCATTTTACTGAAACCAAGGCTTTCAGTCATCTTGCCAATGTGGTATGATTTGCATGTCTCAAGTGATTCAAAATCAAGTGAGTCCATATGGTCCATTTGCACGGAGTTTCTTCATGCATATACACCAATAGACATGGTTCGCATGTCTCAAACTTTTCAAAAACGAGTGAGCCCAAAGATCCATCAACATGGAGCTTCTTCATGCGTTTTATACCGATATGACTTACGTGGCAGTGCCACAAGTAGGTGATACTATCATTACTATCTTTTGGCATGAGCATGTGTATCACTACGTGTAACGCCCTCGATGCGGCTATATCTCGCACGTGTCAAGGCACGACTTAGAGGCATAACCGCATTGAAAGCAATGTCGCAAGTTAGGAAAATCATCACACATCCCATGTAATATATATAATAAAGGGGATACAATAGTTGGCTTACACTCGCCACGTCACCTCAAAGTACATAAATAACATACATCATCCAAACACTCATGGCCCGACTACGGCGCCAAAATAAAAGACAACCCAACAAGCGACATAGGTCCCGATCACCCCAACTGGGCACCACTACTGATCATCAGGAAAAGATACATAGTAACGCTGAGAATCCTCGTCGTACTCCCACCTGAGCTCAAGCGCGCCATCTGGAGTTGTATCATCTGTCCCTGCATCTGGTGTAATAGTAATCTGTGAGCCACAGGGACTCAGCAATCTCGCACCCTCGCGATCAAGACTATTTAAGCTTAATAGGTAGGATGGGGGTAAATGTAAGTGGAGCTGCAGCAAGCGACTAGCATATATGGTGGCTAACTTATTCGCAAAAGAGAGCGAGAAGAGGAGGCAAGGCGCGAGCGAGAAACTAGAGAGAAACCTGCGCAAACATAACTCCAACACCGTGTCCACTTCCCGGACTCCGTCGAGAAGAGGCCATCACGGCAATACACTCAGTTGATTCATTTTAATTAATTAAGGTTCAAGTTATCTACAACCGGACATTAACAAATTCCCATCTGCCCATAACCGCGGGCACGGCTTTCGAAAGATCAATCCCTGCAGGGGGGGTCCCAACTTAGCCCATAACAAGCTCTCACGGTCAACGAAGGAATAGACCTCCACCCAAGAAACACCGATCAGACCCGGTATCTCGGTACAACAAGACGATTCGACAGGTTAAAACAAGACCAGCAACACCGCCCAAATGTGCCGACAAATCCCGATAGGAGCTGCACATATCTCGTTCTCAGGGCACACTCAGATGAGCAATCCGTACAACTAAAACTAGCCCTCGAGTTTCCCCGAGGTGGCGCTGCACAGGGCTCTAGTTCGGACCAACACTCAGAGGAGCACTGGCCCGTGGGGGGCTAAAATAAAGATGACCCTCGGGCTCCGGAAACCCAAGGGAAAAGGGGCTAGGTGGCATATGGTAAAACCAATGTTGGGCATTGCTGGAAAGCTTTAATCAAGGCGAATTATCAAGGGGTTCCCATTATAGCCCAACCGCGTAAGGGACGCAACAATCCGAGAACATAACACCGATATGACGGAAACTAGGGCGGCAAGAGTGGAACAAAACACTAGGCGAGAGGCCGAGCCTTCCACCCTTTACCAAGTATATAGATGCATTAAGATAACATGGCAATATAATGATATCCCAACAAGTAAATAAATTGTCAGGACCCCGATTCTAAGCCACATCGATCTAGCCGGTAACACCTCATATCACTTTGCGGCCTCACGCACGGTATCCCACGGGTGTCGCCTTACCATGGCCCGGGACCGTTTGCGCCTTTTGGCTCACGTATATGACAATGTCGCTAGCATCCATATGACCGAGAACCCGGGCCGACATGGCTAGTCGTGGACCCAAAGCGGCACAGACCTATGGAGACAGGCATACATGAATCACAACGAACATGTCGGTCATCAACGAGTGATTCCGGGCTGTAGCACTGGGCTAGCAGGACTCCGGGGAATCCCGGGCTGTAGCAGGCTAGACAGGACTCCGGAGATCACCGCGTGACATTTCCCCGGAGGGACAGACATAGGGACGAAGTGAAACACATGCCGGCCAGTCAAGTGTCCTGAACAGTAGTGCTGGGCTAGCAGGACTCCGGTGAACCGGGCTGTAGCGGACTACTATGGCTCGAGGAGCACTAGACTACATTTCCCCATAAGAAAGGCTGCGAAGGGCAAACAACTAGATTGTCGGATCCCACTCATACCAAGCATTTCAAACATACATACAATATGCTCGATATGGGTACATACAACATGGCATCACAACAAAACTCTACCACTCAAGTACTTTATTTAAAGGCTCCAGGGAGCCATACATAACATATCCATACAGGTAGGGGTCACATGACCCGACACTCAAGTCATACAGTCATACAAGCACATGCGGAAGCAACTAGTCTGAGTACAGACTCTAGAAAGAAAGAAGGCTTCTCGAAGCCTGTCTATCTACATAGGGCCCTCCATGGCCTGGATCACCACCTGGGTGTCTAGTCACTCGTCGATGTCAAGATCTACGTAAAACCCATCGGAGGGGGCAGTGTTGTCGTCTGAAAACAATAAATAAGCAAACATGAGTACAAAGGTACTCAGCAAGTCTTACATCAGAACCTACTGTACATGCTCATTCTGAAGAAGGTGGTGGGGTTTATGCAGCAAGCCAGCTTTGACTCTTGGCTAAGCTATCCTACGGAATCTTTTAGCAAAATAGTTTCGCACACGAGTCCACTACTCACCATCACAATACCCCACCGAGGATCCTCCCTCGAATCCTGTGAGGGGGCCATCCTCGGTACTCACACTTATCTTGAGTCTTTTAGTAGCATCCATTAACTTGTCTATGAACTGTATATGCAATCAAGTAGTCCTTTACCGCGGACGCGGCTATTCGAATAGTTTTATACCCTGCAGGGGTGTACTTCGTCATACACGCTTTCACCGCTTACCGCCGTCTACACGACATGTACTCGGCAACCTTCAAGCGGAAGCCCAGCGAGGGTGTCGGCCACGGCCTACCTAATCACCTAAGCCCCTAGTCCAGGTTATCGCCTATCCAGGTTCCATCCGCAGGGAGTCCGGCCGAGGTTTCCACATACGGCCCCGAACGATGTGAACAGGGTTCCCGAGACACCAAACGGGTGACTCGGTACACCGTGCCACGGTGTATCTACCGCAACATAGCCCACCCCTAGGGTCAGCGCTACGCACGGCCGCCAACACATATCCTACAAGCACCAGAAACTATTTGCAACTCCTGGACAGAGTACTAGGGTGGCTAAGAAGCCGAGAGGGTCCATTTGTTTCGGGCCCAATGTACGGTAGTAACTGCATCTTAAATCACACATTCAGATCTCGGTTCTTATGGACGGCCTCAATGAAACAACCCACCATGTACTCCTACATGGCCTCTCATCGATACCTTTACCAAAACATGTTCAACACATCCCTCATATTACTGGCACAAGCATTTCACTCTAGCCCATCACCCAGATGAACCAGACCTGACAGAACTCTAGGCATAGCAGGCATAGCAAGGTAGGAATCACAAAACATGGCTCAATCAACTCCTACACATGCTAGTGGGTTTCATCTAGTTACTGTGGCAATGACAGGTCATGCAGAGGATAAGGGTTCAACTACCGTAGCACACATCAGTTTGAATCGTGTTGACTTAATGCAGTAAACAAGAGCAGGAGCAAGAACATGGGTTGTATCGGAATGATCAATGGTTGCTTGCCTGATGGAGTGGTGACGGGATACTGCCCTTCAGTTGGATACTCGTGAATATCCTCGGAGGCAGAACCTACCACGAAGAACACAACCGAGCACAATCAACACATGACGATATGCAACAATATGATGCATGCTATGACATGGCAATATGGATGTGTCTTGAGCTAATGCAACTAGCTATAATTTAAATGGAGTTGGTTTGAGTACAAGATTCAAATTCCAACCCCATATATGATTATTTAAATGCCCTTTATTTGTTTTGTCCAAATCAGAGGACAAGCATTGTTCAAACATGCATGAAAATGGTACAGATGGATTCCTTGAATTTTTCTGATAATTTTACATATATAATTTGTCTCATTTGGAGTTATGGTTGAATTTCTATGAATTTTTGAAGTTTTGGGTATTTTCTGGAATTTCCTGAATTATTTTAATTCCAGAAAAGATATATTGCGTCAGCATGACAACAGCATTGCGTCAGCAGGTCAAAGGCGGCTGACCCAGTCAAACCTGACGTGTGGGGTCCACTGGTCAGTGTAACAGGGCAGGGAGAGAGGCTGACTAGTGGGTCCCGCCTGTCAGGGTCATTAGTTTAACTAATTTAAGTTAATCCTAATCCTGGTTCATTAGTGGCCTGGGGCCCACGCGTCAGTGAGAGAGAGGGGGAGGTCAAACCGGGCAGTGGGTCAACCCACGCCGGTCAACGGGTCAGCGGTCGCCGGCGTTTAGCCGCCGGCGACGACAGAGACGGCGGGGCGGCTCGGAAATGCTCTACAGGGCACCATTCGATCCGTGGGTTGCACCTACGGGTTCCTGGGAGTGAGGCGCATCCATTGGGGGAGGTGGTAGGAGCTGGGGTGGCCGGAAAAGTGGCCGGCGACGAGGTTCAGCGGCGGCAGCAGCTCGGGCATCCTCGGGATAGCGCTACAGAGCACGGGAGGGGGCGCTGTGGTTGTCTGTGGGCTCATGGGATCGTGCTGAGCACGATGGTGTGCTCGGACACGAGCTGCGGTGGCTGTGGCCACGGCGGCGACATCGCCGGCGGCGTGGAGTGCTCGGCCAAGATGGGGCTATGGCCTAGAGATCAAAAACGACCAGGGAAAAAGGGGGAAACGACTCGGGGGCTCACTGTGGTGACGTAGAGCAGCTCGGTGGGCTCGGGGACGGTCCGGAGCCGGAGAATCGGGGCCGGCGATCTTCGGTGCCCGTCGGTGAAGACGACGGCAATTGCGTCCCTGCAGGGCTCCCGGCGTCGCTTGGAGCGGTGAGGAGGAAGGGTGGGTCGAGGCGGAGCTTTGGGAGGCGTCGGGGAGGCGAGGCGGTGGCCGTGGGCGCGGTGGTAGCGAACGGCGGCGACGAGCCCGTTCGGGTGGTCGCGCGGGAGAGAAACAGGGGAGGAGGGAGAGCGAGGGAGAGGGAAATGAGGGGGCCAGGGGGTGCATGGCGTCCATAGCGACGTCCAGGCGTCGAGGGGGGGGGCGAAGCAGGAGGTGGCCGTCGGTGGCCGCGCGCGTGCCGGCGCACCGCGGGCACACGCCCGGCGTCCTCCTGGCAGGAGCTAGGGGACGACTGGCGTCGGCTGGTGGGCTGGGTCGTCCAGCTACAGTGCTGGGCCGGCTGGTGGCGCCAGGTAAGTGGCCCACGGGCCTACTCTCTCTCTCTAATTTATTCTGTTTTCTATTTTCTATTTCTGTTATTCTGTGTTGATTTAGTTTAAATACTAAATCATTTTATAAAATCCTGAAAATATTTATGGACACTTTCTGAAATATTTCAGTGGCCCAAAAATAATTCCAACATTATTTGAGCATTTAAATTATTTAATAGTATTTAAATGCCCAAATTCAAATATTATGAATTAAATCAATGCCCCTTTTGATGACCTAAAATTATATTCACCATTTTTCCCAAGGGTTCTAACCCAAGGCAAAGAGGGTGAACATTTCTGAAGGGCATTTCAGGTTCATTGAATTTATTTTTAGTAAACCCTAGTTGATTTCAGGGGGGGTGCTGGGGGTTCTGCTTTCCCCATTTCCATTTCTGATAAAAGTAAACATGATGCACACTCTAATGCATAACCTAGCTAGGGTGTGACATAAATGTCCCAACAAGGAACGGCTCCAATCTTCACCTGCAACTAGCAACGCTATAAGAAGGGCTAAGCAAAGCGGTAACATAGCCAATCAACAGTTTGCTAGGACAATGGTGGGTTAGAGGCTCAACATGGCAATTGGGAGGCTGACAAGCAAGTGGTAGGCATCGTAGCATTGGCATAGCAAAAGAGCGTGCAAACTAGCATAGCAAAGATAGTAGTGATTTCGAGGGTATGATCATCTTGCCTGCATAGTTGTCAGAGTTGACTGGATTCTCAAAAGCAAACTCAACGGGCTCCTCGTTAGCGAACTCGTCTCCCGGCTCTACCCAAACAACACAAACAAGCAACAAGGATACAATCAACCACGTGCGAACTCCAACAATAAGATGCAATGATGGTATGCTATGCGGGATGCGATGTGGGATGCAAAATGCAAGACATGACAGGAAATGCATCAACCTGGCCTCAACTTGCAAAACCAAGTGTGCCACTGAATAGAGGGGATGAAATCGCTTGAAAACGATATAAAGATCATTGGAATCGGAGTTGTGGTTTGGAAATGGCAAGCGTTTTAAGATATGACAACGGTCTGCGATTTACAGCAAGTAGGCATCTAAATGCAACGAAATGAACATGCTACAGCCACCAAACATGACAACAAGATACATGGCAGGGATGCCCACAAGATGCTTAACAAAACGCTAGCACTGAGCCACGGCCAAATTCATCCATTATGAGGTTCAAACAAGCATGGCAAAAATGCAAATGCAAAACAGATTTCAGACTTAGTGAAATTAACTCTAGTCTGAAATTTCAGATCACGAAGCTCTCTTCGGAGCAGCAAAACAACATGATACATGATCTGATTATGAAAAGTAAGAACATGGCATGGATCTACTCAACAAGCTTATCAAAAGTCCCAAAGTGACCTGGGGCCAAAAGGGATCACAAAAATATACTAACAAGCACACGAACATAGCTCACGCACAATCAGTTTTCAGACTTTGTGAAAACTGAGACATGCTGAAATTTAACTCACGAAGGCATGTAAACGAGCTCGATGCACTCGCTACGCTGCAAGTCATGGCAAGGCAAGTATATATCCACTAAGAAGGCACAAAATGGTAGCTAGACATGGCAAGACCAATGGCATAGCATGCACGGAACAATAACAACAGCATCGGCAAAATCACAAACAAGTTGACAATCCGCCCAGATTTACCACGAAGCAAAAGTAGAGCTTGATTGACTCAAGCTAGGGCACTCCACATATGCAAACAAATACACGGATGGATAGAGCATAACATGATTAACAAAACTCCCTTACTGATCATCCTCAAAAGAGGCACGGATCACTTGGAAACAAGCTGAACATATGGCATCATGAACTAAATAATCCCAGACTTAGTGAAAATCACTAAGTCCCTGAAAACAGATCTACCAAGTGCCTCACTTTGCAAGCTTGCACAAGTCACCACACACATAGGCATAGAGGGAGCTAGGAGAGTCAAAATGAGGTGCCGTTTTCGGCCACGCGATCGTGATCGAACGCTCTAGGACATGGAGCAGAGTTTGGTGGGTTTTGAGCCAAAATGGAGGGGTGTTGGGCTGCAACACACTAGAGGCCTTTTCGGTCCCTCGGTTAACCGTTGGAGTATCAAACGAAGTCCAAATGGTATGAAACTTAACAGGCGGTCTACCGGTAGTAAACCAAGGCCGCATGGCAAGTCTCGGTCCAATCCGGAAATGTTTAATCCCCACACACGAAAGAAAGCTAGAATTGACCACCGGAGGAGAACGAAGCGCCGGAATGCAAAACGGACAACGGGGAAAATGCTCGAATGCATGAGATGAACATGTATGCAAATGCAATGCACATGATGACATGATATGAGATGCACGAAAAAGAAAACAACACACGGAGACAAAGACCCGAACCCGAGAAATAAATATAACTTAACGCCGGAAACGGCAAGAGTTGGAGTACAAATTGGCAAAGTTATATCTGGGGCGTTACAACACTCCACCACTATGAAAAGATCTCATCCTGAGATCTAGGACTGAAAGAACTCCGGGTACTCGGAACGGAGGTGATCCTCGCGTTCCCAGGTAGCTTCATGGTCGGAATGGTGTGACCACTTGACTTTGAGAAATTTGATTGACT
This sequence comes from Triticum aestivum, assembly GCF_018294505.1. Lineage (NCBI taxonomy): Eukaryota > Viridiplantae > Streptophyta > Magnoliopsida > Poales > Poaceae > Triticum > Triticum aestivum. Next base: position 781,743,074 of record NC_057797.1, read on the forward strand.
TGTTGCGAGTCCTGCGTTCAGTCTCTTCAAGGATTGCAACTGGGTGCTCACGATAGGAGAGATCTTCTTGGAGCTCAATGTCCTCGAAGTTGACGGTGCGTTCAGGCGTCTTGAAGCACTTTCGAAGCTGAGAGACATGGAACACATCATGAACATTTGCAAAGTTTGACGAAAGCTCGAGTTGATAGGCGAGGTCGCCTCTCTTGCTGACAATCTTGAAAGGTCCCACGTATCTAGGGGCAAGCTTCCCTTTGATACCGAAGCGACGAGTCCCTTTCATAGGAGAGACGCGGAGGTAAACATGATCTCCGATCTCGAAAGCCAAATCACGGTGCTTGCTATCATAGTAGCTCTTCTGGCGGGATTGGGCTGCTTTGAGGTTATCACGAATGACCTTGCACATTTCTTCTGCCTCTGTGATTAGGTCATTAACCAGCAGCTGACGTTCACCGGTTTCAGACCAGTTGAGAGGGGTACGACATTTCCTACCATACAGAATTTCAAATGGGGCCTTGCCCGAACTTGCTTGAAAATTGTTGTTGTATGAGAATTCAGCATAAGGAAGACAATCCTCCCACTTCATGCCGAAGGAGATAACACAAGCCCTGAGCATATCTTCAAGAATCTGGTTGACACGCTCGACTTGAACGCTTGTTTGCGGATGGAAAGCAGTGCTGAAGCGAATGTTGGTACCCATGGCCTTCTGAAAAGAATCCCAAAACTTCGAGGTAAAGATGCTGCCACGGTCTGAAGATATCACTTGAGGAATACCGTGCAGAGAGACAATTCGAGAGGTATAGAGTTCCGCCAATTGAGCTGCAGTGATCGACTCTTTGATAGGCAGAAAGTGAGCCACTTTGGTGAGCTTGTCGATGACAACGAATATAGCATCATTGCCACGCTTGGACTTTGGAAACCCAGTCACGAAGTCCATTTCAATGTGGTCAAACTTCCATTCTGGAATGGCAAGAGGTTGGAGGAGACCTGCTGGCCTTTGGTGTTCTGCCTTCACTCTTCTGCAGACATCACATTCATTCACGAATTGAGCGATCTCGCGCTTCATTCGAGTCCACCAATAAGTTTGCTTGAGATCCTGATACATCTTCGTGCTCCCAGGGTGGATGGAGAGGAGAGAGTTGTGAGCCTCGTTCATGATCACTTTACGGAGGTCACCTTTGGGTACCACAATTCGATCCTCGAAGAAGAGAGTGTCCTTGTCATCAAGGCGGTAGCACTTGTACTTGGACTGACTCTTGGCAATCCCAATCTTCACCTTTTTCGCCATAGCATCAAGAAGCTGGGCTTGGCGAATCTGGTCTTCCAAGGTAGGAGAGACTTGAAGGTTGGCGAGGAAACCTTGAGGAACAATTTGTAGATTAAGTTTGTGGAAAGCTTCACAAAGCTCGGGTTGATAAGGCTTCAGAATCAGACTGTTGCAATACGCTTTTCTTCTCAAAGCGTCAGCAATCACATTGGCCTTGCCTGGAGTATACTCGATACTCGGATTGTACTCTTGAATCATTTCGACCCATCGAGTCTGCCTGAGGTTGAGATTAGGCTGAGTGAAGATGTACTTGAGACTCTCGTGATCAGTGAAAATATCCACTTTTTTCCCAATAGAAGATGTCTCCAAGTCAAAAAAGCATGCACAACTGCCACCAACTCGAGATCATGAGTGGGGTAGTTATTCTCATTAGGCTTCAACTGGCGAGAGGTATAAGAAACAACTTTCTTCTCTTGCATCAGTACAGCACCGAGACCTTGGAGAGAGGCATCACAAAAGACCTCGTACGGCTTGGATTCATCAGGCGGAGTCAGAACTAGAGCAGAAATCAACTTCTCTTTCAAAGTGTTGAAGGCAATATCACACTCCGGAGACCAAACATACTTGACGTGCTTCTGAAGAAGATTTGAGAGAGGCTTCGCGATCTTAGAAAAGTTTTCAACGAATCTTCGGCAGTAGCTTGCGAGACCGAGGAAGCTACGGAGTTGCTTCACGTTCTGAGGAGGTTCCCAATTAACAATTGCAGACACCTTCTCAGGATTCACGGCAATGCCCTTGGCAGAGATGATATGGCCAAGATAAAGCACCTCATCGAGCCAAAATTCACACTTGGAGAACTTGGCGTAGAACTGATGTTCCCTGAGCTTGTGAAGAACCAAACGCAAGTGCTTGGCATGATCTTCCTTGTTCTTGGAGAAAACCAGAATGTCGTCGAGATAGACCAAAACGAAGTCACTGGTGTAGGGGTTGAAGATGAAGTTCATCATGCGAGAGAACGTCGGAGGAGCGTTGGCGAGGCCAAAAGACATGACAGTGTATTCATATGACCCATAGCTTCTCCTGAAAGCCGTCTTGGGAATATCTTGCTCACGGATTCGAATCTGATGATAACCCATACGGAGATCAAGCTTGGAGAATACTTGGGCACCCTTGAGTTGTTCGAACAGCTCATTGATGTTGGGAAGTGGGTATTTGTTCTTGATGGTCTTCTTGTTTAATGGACGATAATCAACACAAAGTCGGTCCGTTCCATCCTTCTTCTTCACAAAAAGAACACCACAACCCCACGGAGAAGAACTAGGCCGAATGAGACCCATTCTTTCTTGAATATCGAGTTGTTTCTTCAGCTCCTTCAACTCTTCAGGGCCGAGCTTGTAGGGACGTTTGCACACAGGTTCCGTACCGGGCTCAAGTTCAATAACAAATTCAACGGGCCGGTGCGGAGGCATTCCTGGGAGCTCTACTGGGAAGACGTCTTGATACTCACAAACGACTGGAATCTGCGAAATAGCATCCAATTCACCCTTCTCATTGAGAGAAAACAACCGGATTGTATCATCACGAGCGGCAAAGACAATGACATCCTCAGACGAATGAGTCAGTTGGATCTGCCTTGCTGCACAATCGAGCTGAGCCTTGTGCTTAGAGAGCCAGTCCATCCCGAGAATAAGATCGATATCTGAATTACCAAGAACCACCGGAGAAGAGAAAAATTTGTAGTCGCCCAAAGTGATTGTAACATCCGGAACGCAAACTCGAGATGTCAATAGACTGGCCGGAGATTCAATAGACAACGGACTCGGCAACATTTGAGTAACAAAATCATGCTTGGAAGCAAAAGGTCTCGAGATGAAACAATGCGATGCACCAGTATCAAAAAGTACTTTTGCAGGAATATCGTTAACAAGAAGGTTACCCATGATGACATCTGACGAATCCTCTGCCTGAGCTGCATTCACCATATTGACCTTGGCATGCTTGGGGTTATGCTTGACCACTGCTGTACTTGCCGATCTGACAGGAGGAGGAGGAAGAAGACGCCTCTGGTTGAAACACTTGTTGGCGTAGTGACCCTTCTGTTGGCACTTGTTGCACGTGACCTCTAAAAGCGGACGGTGGTACGAAGCACTCGATCTTGGAGCTTGAGACGAAGTCTTGTTCTGAAAGCCTGGGTTGAGTGGGTGGGAAGAACCACTGCCACCTTTGCTCTTCTGCTGATACGGCTGACTGAACGGAGGAGGAGGAAGCCAATACTTCTGCTGCTTGGCCACTTGAGTAGAGGAAGAAGGCGTAGTGTCTCTGACTCGCTTCCTGGAAGCATCACACCTCAACTGAGCAGCCTCTTGCTTCAGTGCCATGTTGTAGAACTCATCGTACCTCAACGGCTCAAAAAGGACAAGAGCGAGCTGAATTTCTTCTCTGAGACCACCCCTGAACTGGTATATCATGCTCTTCTCATCAGGAACATCCTACTTGGCAAAACGGGCGAGCTTCTGGAACAACTTGTTGTAGTCATAGACAGACAAAGAGCCTTGCTTCAGATTGCGGAATTCCTCACGTTTGCTTTCAGTCACACTTTGGGGAATGTGATGAGCTCGGAAATATCGACGGAAATCATCCCAAGTGATCAAACGTCCACCTCTGGAATCCTTGTACTGCTGGAACCACTCTGCAGCCTGATCTTTGAGCTGGAAAGAAGCAAACTTGACGAGATCTTCAGGCCTGACGTTGCTGCATTCAAAATGCTTGCACACGTCCACTAGCCAATCGCCAGCATCGGTTGCTTCAACACAATTGCTGAACATCTTTGGAGCATTTGCAAGGAACTGGTTCAGAGTAGCAAAATGGTTCTGATTGTTGCCTTGATTCGCTTGACTGCCTTGATTGTGCTCTTGGAGGATTTGCATGATCAACTGTGTATTTGCATTGGTTGCGGCCATCACAGCTTGCCAAGCCTCCGGAGGAGGTGGAGGTGGTGACGGATCAGGATTCAGAGTCGTGCGCGTTGGAGGAGCCGTCCTGAAGAGGTTGACCACCATTAGCACATAGATAGACAAATATTGAAGCCGAATCCAACGAAATGAAAATTGCAACATAAAGTCTTTACATCCGAACAAAATGAACGAATGCACTTCTCTTGAAGTGGTCACATATCCCTATATTGCGAAGCCACGTAGAATTAGGTAGAAGAGGTAAATCAACAAGGGATGGAATCAACATATGACTTCGAAGCAACTCGAATACCACAACTCAAAATAAAACCAAGGATTGGCTTGCGAAATAAGCCGGAACAAACATATGATAGAGATTTCGTCCAAAGTTTTCGTGGTGGGACCTACACGGGCTCGATTGTACAGCACCATCATGTACAAGGCAGTGCACATGACATACGAAGCGTCCCCGAGTCAGCATAGCCAAGGACTCTTTAAGACACAACGAGACCACTGTAAAATCGACCGTGAATAGGCGAACCACTAGACGTCGAACCCCAATTTCATATCATACATCTGTCGGAAAAGATATCCTAAGAGCTACTGGAATTCCCACCTATGAAACTCCCGAAATTTTCCGGTTATGCAATCAGGTGTTGGGGATACAGGGGAAGCATAATATCTCACCCAAACTAGCAATACCTACATCCAGTTGTATCCATCCTTCAACACATAACCAAGAAACCTTCGGAAACCATCTACCTCAACCTTCGAAAAGCATCCGCTATACAAGTTATGGCGATACTCCCGAACTCCCGCCCCAGTACTGGGTGGCGTCGAGGTTATCTCACCAACGAACTGCATAAAGGAGATTTTCGATGTCGGCGAACATATCTCAAGTATTCCAGAATTGCAACGATAAAATTATGATGACAACACCTCAGAGCTCAACTCCCCGGGACACTTCCACTAAACCCCTGACAGGAGGCACCAAGACAGTGTTCTCATCATAAGCCATCGGAACAAATCCAAGATACTCGCGTGATCCTAAAAAAAAATTCATGAAATTTGAGAAGAGAAGAGTCAAAACTCTACGTCAGGATGCCTTACCAGAGCGATGAGGAGACTGGGAAGTAAAAAGAATTCCTAAGCTCTCCGATATATAATTCCTAAATGACTCAAAATATTTTTCTAGACACAACTCGGCTGCTAAAAACGATCAAACAGTGGGGGCTCCTAAGGTCGGGGAAGGCTCTGATTACCAACTTGTAACGCCCTCGATGCAGCTATATCTCCCACGTGTCGAGGCACGACTTAGAGGCATAACCGCATTGAAAGCAATGTCGCAAGTTAGGAAAATCATCACACATCCCATGTAATATATATAATAAAGGGGATACAGTAGTTGGCTTACACTCGCCACATCACATCAAAGTACATAAATAACATACATCATCCAAACACTCATGGCCCGACTAAGGCACCAAAATAAAAGACAACCAACAAGCGACATAGGTCCCGATCACCCCAACTGGGCACCACTACTGATCATCGGGAAAAGATACATAGTAACGCTGAGAATCCTCGTCGTACTCCCACCTGAGCTCAAGCGCGCCATCTGGAGCTGTATCATCTGTCCCTGCATCTGGTGTAATAGTAATCCGTGAGCCACAGGGACTCAGCAATCTCGCACCCTCGCGATCAAGACTATTTAAGCTTAATAAGTAGGATGGGGGTAAATGTAAGTGGAGCTGCAGCAAGCGACTAGCATATATGGTGGCTAACTTATTCGCAAAAGAGAGCGAGAAGAGGAGGCAAGGCGCGAGCGAGAAACTAGAGAGCAACCTGCGCAAACATAACTCCAACACCGTGTCCACTTCCCGGACTCCGCCGAGAAGAGGCCATCACGGCAACACACTCAGTTTATTCATTTTAATTAATTAAGGTTCAAGTTATCTACAACCGGACATTAACAAATTCCCATCTGCCCATAACCGCGGGCACGGCTTTCGAAAGATCAATCCCTGCAGGGGGGTCCCAACTTAGCCCATAACAAGCTCTCACGATCAACGAAGGAATAGACCTCCACCCAAGACACACCGATCAGACCCGGTACCTCGGTACAACAAGACGATTCGACAGGTTAAAACAAGACCAGCAACACCGCCCGAATGTGCCGACAAATCCCGATAGGAGCTGCACATATCTCGTTCTTAGGGCACACTCAGATGAGCAATCCGTACAACTAAAACCAGCCCACGAGTTTCCCCTAGGTGGCGCTGCACAGGGCTCTAGTTCGGACCAACACTCAGAGGAGCACTGGCCCGTGGGGGGCTAAAATAAAGATGACCCACGGGCTCCGGAAACCCAAGGGAAAAGGGGCTAGGTGGCAAATGGTAAAACCAATGTTGGGCATTGCTGGAAAAGCGTTAATCAAGGCGAACTATCAAGGGGTTCCCATTATAGCCCAACCGCGTAAGGGACGCAACATTCCAGGAACATAACACCGATATGACGAAAACTAGGGCAGCAAGAGTGGAACAAAACACTAGGTGAGAGGCCGAGCCTTCCATACTTTACCAAGTATATAGATGCATTTAGATAACATGGCAATATAATGATATCCCAACAAGTAAATAAATGTCCCAACAAGGAATGGCTCCAATCTTCACCTGCAACTAGCAACGCTATAAGAAGGGCTGAGCAAAGCGGTAACATAGACAATCAACGGTTTGCTAGGACAATGGTGGGTTAGAGGCTCAACATGGCAATTGGGAGGCTGACAAGCAAGTGGTAGGCATCGTAGCATTGGCATAGCAAAATAGCGAGCAAACTAGCATAGCAAAGATAGTAGTGATTTCGAGGGTATGATCATCTTGCCTACACAGTTGTCAGAGTTGACTGGATCCTCAAAAGCAAACTCAACGGGCTCCTCGTTAGCGAACTCGTCTCCCGGCTCTACCCAAACAACACAAACAAGCAACAAGGATACAATCAACCACGTGCAAACTCCAACAATAAGATGTAATGATGGTATGCTATGCAGGATGCGATGCGGGATGCAAAATGCAAGACGTGACAGGAAATGCATGAACCTGGCCTCAACTTGGAAAAACAAGTGTGCCACTGGATAAAGGGGATGAAATCGCTTGAAAACGATATAAAGATCATTGGAATCGGAGTTACGGTTTGGAAATGGCAAGCGTTTTAAGATATGACAACGGTCTGTGATTTACAGCAAGTAGGCATCTAAATGCAACGAAACGAATATGCTACAGCCACCAAACATGACAACAAAATACATGGCAGGGATTCCCACAAGATGCTTAACAAAACACTAGCACTGAGCCACGGCCAAATTCATCCATTATGAGGTTCAAACAAGCATGGCAAAAACGCAAATGCAAAACAGATTTCAGACTTAGTGAAATTAACTCTAGTCTGAAATTTCAGATCACGAAGCTCTCTTCGGAGCAGCAAAACAACATGATACATGATCTGATTATGAAAAGTAAGAACATGGCATGGAGCTACTCAACAAGCTTATCAAAAGTCCCAAAGTGACCTGGGGCCAAAAGGGATCACAAAATATACTAACAAGCACACGAACATAGCTCACGCACAATCAGTTTTCAGACTTAGTGAAAACTAAGACATGCTGAAATTTAACTCATGAAGGCATGTAAACGAGCTCGATGCACTCGCTACGGTGCAAGTCATGGCAAGGCAAGTATATATCCACTAAGAAGGCACAAAATGCTAGCTAGACATGGCACCAACAATGGCATAGCATGCACGGAACAATAACAATAGCATCGGCAAAATCGCAAACAAGTTGACGATCTGCCCAGATTTACCACGAAGCAAAAGTAGAGCTTGATTGATTCAAGCTAGAGTACTCCACATATGCAAACAAAGACATGGATGGATAGAGCATAACATGATTAACAAAACTCCCTTACTGATCATCCTCAAAAGAGGCACGGATCACTAGGAAACAAGCTGAACATATGGCAACCAAGTGCCTCACTTTGCAAGCTTGCATAAGTCACCACACACATCCTAAAAATGCATGGGTGGCACCTCTGGAAAGAAGAAAAAATGCTTAACAATTCATCCCAAAGACACACAGGCATATCATGCACACAATAATCATGGCAAAAATGACAAAAGTCTAAGATGAGCTAGCAGATCTGACAATTATCTCACAAAGCCTCCTTCTAGCAGCATTTCGGGCATCAAGATGAACTCAAATGCAAATCATGCAATGGAATGAAATGATGTACTCGTCGAGGCGAAGATTTTGATATACTATATGTCCGAATCGGAGCTACGATGACAAAGTTATGACATGATGAAGTTATGCAAAAAAATACTGGGAGGAGGCAAAAGTCAACCGGATCTAGGGTTCACTGTAGACCGAATCGAGATCTGGGGTACTGTAGCTGCCGGAGAGTCGCCAGAATCCTCGAGCTCGTCGGAGAGGGAGGTTGGATCCGGCCGGCCGAGGCGCTCCGGTGGCCGGGGACGGAGGTGGGCGGCACGCGTGACGAGGGGCGACGAGGGGCGCGGTTGCCGGTGTCGGGCGACGAGGGTACCGCGGCGGAGCGGTGAGGTTGGTGGCGGCAGACGGCGAGGTCGGTGGCGACGAGCGCCGGCGATGGGCAGCGAGGTCGTCGGGCGGAGGAGGAAGAATGAGGCGGCGGCGGCGGCTCCTCTAGCCCGTGCGCAGGCGCGGGCGGGCCGGCCATGGGCCGGGCGGGCCACGATGGCTCGGCGAATAGGGAGGCGCCACGTGGCGCTGGAGGGGTGGATCAGACGTGTCCGGCGCCGGCGGATGTTGTCCGGCGCGCGGAAAGAGAGGATTTAGGGTTTCGGGGAAGGAGATCCAAGATATCTCGAGGGGGACCTTTATATAGGCATAGAGGGAGCTAGGAGAGTCCAAATGAGGTGCGGTTTTCGGCCACGCGATCGTGATCGAACGCTCTAGGACATGGAGCAGAGTTTGGTGGGTTTGGGCCAAAATGGGCTGCAACACACACGAGGCCTTTTCGGTCCCTCGGTTAACCGTTGGAGTATCAAACGAAGTCCAAATGGTACGAAACTTGACAGGCGGTCTACCGGTAGTAAACCAAGGCCGCATGGCAAGTCTCGGTCCAATCCGGAAATGTTTAATCCCCACACACGAAAGAAAGCTAGAATTGACCACCGGAGGAGAACGAAGCGCCGGAATGCAAAACGGACAACGAGGAAAATGCTCGAATGCATGAGATGAACACGTATGCAAATGCAATGCACATGATGACATGATATGAGATGCATGAAAAAGAAAACAACACACGGAGACAAAGACCCGAACCCGAGAAATAAATATAACTTAACGCCAGAAACGGAAAGAGTTGGAGTACAAATTGGGAAAGTTATATCTGGGGCGTTACACTACGATCGAGATTCAATAAACCATTCATTTTAGGTGTAAGACCATTGAAGGTATTATTCAAATAAACAGAGTAACCATTATTCTCCTTAAATGAACAACCGTATCGCGATAGACATAATCCAATCGTGTCTATGCTCAACGCAAACACCAAATACCAATCTCGATGGTAGAGGGAGCGTACGATATTTGATCATATCAACATTGGAAACACTTCCAACACATATCGTCAGCTCACCTTTAGCTAGTCTCCGTTTATTCCGTACCTTTTATTTCGAGTTACTAACACTTAGCAACCGAACCAGTATCTAACACCCTGGTGCTACTAGGAGTACTAGTAAAGTACACATTAACACAATGTATATCCAATATACTTCTATCGACCTTGCCAGCCTTCTCATCTACCAAGTATATATCTAGGGTAATTCTGCTCCTAGTGGCTGTTCCCCTTATTACAGAAGCACTTAGTCTCGGGTTCGGGTTGAACCTTGGGTTTCTTCACTAGAGCAGCAGCTGAATTGCCGTTTCATGAAGTATCCCTTCTTGCCCTTGCCCTTCTTGAAACTACTGGTTTCACCAACCATCAACAATTGATGCTCCTTCTTGATTTCTACTTTTGTGGTGTCAAACATTGCGAATCTCTCAAGGATCATCATATATGTCCCTCATATATTATAGTTCATCACGAAGCTCTAGCAGCTTGGTGGTAATGACTTCGGAGAAACATCACTATCTCATCTGGAAGATCAACTCCCACTCGATTCAAATGATTGTTGTACTCAGACAATCTGAGCACAAGATCAACAATTGAGCTTTTCTCCCTTACTTTGCAGGCTAAGAAAATCGTCGGAGGTCTTATACCTCTTGACGTGGGCACGAGCCTGAAATCCCAATTTCAGCTCTCAAAAAATCTCATATGTTTCGTGACATTTCAAAACGTCTTCGGTGCCTCAACTCTAAACCGTTTAACTGAACTATCACGTAGTTATCAAATCGTGTATGTCAGATGTTCGCAACATCCACAGACGACGTTCGAGGTTCAGCACACTGAGCGGTGCATTAAGGACATAAGCCTTCTATGAAGCAATGAGGACAATCCTCAGTTTACGGACCTAGTCCGCATAGTTGCTACTATCAACTTTCAACTAAATTTTCTCTAGGAACATATCTAAACAGCAGAACTAAACCGCGAGCTACGACATAATTTGCGAAGACCTTTTGACTATGTTCAGGAAAATTAAGTTCATCTTATGAACTCCCACTCAGATAGACATCCCTCTAGTCATCTAAGTGATTACATGATCCGAGTCAACTAGGCCGTGTCCGATCATCACGTGAGACGGACTAGTCATCATCGGTGAACATCTTCATGTTGATCGTATCTTCCATACGACCCATGCTCGACCTTTCGGTCTCTTGTGTTCCGAGGCCATGTCTGTACATGCTAGGCTCGTCAAGTCAACCTAAGTGTTTCGCGTGTGTAAATCTGTCTTACACCCGTTGTATGTGAACGTTAGAATCTATCACACCCGATCATCATGTGGTGCTTCGAAACGATGAACTTTCGCAATGGTGCACAGTTAGGGGGAACACTTTTTTGAAATTTTAATGAGGGATCATCTTATTTACTACCGTCGTTCTAAGCAAATAAGATGCAAAAACATGATAAACATCACATGCAATCAAAAAATGTCATGATATGGCCAATATCATTTTGCTCCTTTTGATCTCCATCTTCGGTGCTCCATGATCATCGTTGTCACCGGCATGACACCATGATCTCCATCATCATGATCTCCATCATCGTGTCTTCATGAAGTTTCTCGCCAACTATTACTTCTACTACTACAGCTAACGGTTAGCAATAAAGTAAAGTAATTACATGACGTTTATGTTGACACGCAGGTCATAAATAAATTAAGACAACTCCTTTGGCTCCTGCCGGTTGTCATACTCATCGACATGCAAGTCGTGATTCCTATTACAAGAACATGATCAATCTCATACATCACATATATCATTCATCACATCCTTTTGGCCATATCACATCACACGGCACGTGCTGCAAAAACAAGTTAGACGTCCTCTAATTGTTGTTTGCATGTTTTATGTGGCTGCTATGGGTTTCTAGCAAGAACGTTTCTTACCTACGCAAAACCATAACGTGATATGCCAATTGCTATTTACCCTTCATAAGGACCCTTTTCATCGAATCTGATCCGACTAAAGTGGGAGAGATAGACACCCGCCAGCCACCTTATGCAACTAGTGCATGTTAGTCGGTGGAACCGGTCTCACATAAGCGTACGTGTAAGGTTGGTCCGGGCCGCTTCATCCCACAATACCACCGAATCAAGATTGGACTATTAACGGTAAGCATATTGAACAAAATCAACGCCCACAACTACTTTGTGTTCTACTCGTGCATAGAATCTACGCAATAGACCTAGCTCATGATGCCGATGTTGGGGAACGTAGCAATAATTCAAAATTTTCCTACGTGTCACCAAGATCAATCTATGGAGTCATCTAGCAACGAGGGAGGAGTGGATCTACATACCCTTGTAGATCACGCGCGGAAGCGTTCAAGAGAACGGGGTTGATGGAGTCGTACTCGTCGTGATCCAAATCACCGATGATCCTAGCGTCGAACGGACGGCACCTCCGCGTTCAACACACGTACGGAGCAGCGACGTCTCCTCCTTCTTGATCCAGCAAGGGGGAAGGAGAGGCTGATGGAGATCCAGCAGCACGACGGCGTGGTGGTGGAAGTAGCGGGATTCCAATAGGGCTTCGCCAAGCGCTACGGGAGGAGGGAGATGTGTCACGGGAGGGAGAGGGAGGCGCCAGGGCTTGGATTCGGCTGCCCACCCATCCCCCCACTATATATAGGGCCAAGGGAGAGGGGGGCGCAGCCTTGGCCCTTCCTCCAAGGAAGGGTGCGGCTAGGGAGGAGTCCCTCCTCCCCAAGGCACCTAGGAGGTGCCTTCCCCCTTTAGGACTCTTCCTTTCCTTATCTCTTGGCGCATGGGCCTCTTGGGGCTGGTGCCCTTGGCCCATATAGGCCAAGGTGCACACCCCTACAGCCCATGTGGCCCCCCGGGGCAGGTGGCCCCACCCGGTGGACCCCCTGGATCCTTCCGGTGGTCCCGGTACAATACCGGTGACCCCGAAACTTGTCTCGATGGCCGAAATAGCACTTCCTATATATAATTCTTTACATCCGGACCATTCTGGAACTCCTAGTGATGTCTGGGATCTCATCCGGGACTCCGAACAACATTCGGGTTACCGCATACTAATATCTCTATAACCCTAGCGCCACCGAACCTTAAGTGTGTAGACCCTACGGGTTCGGGAAGCATGCAGACATGACCGAGACGTTCTCCGGTCAATAACCAATAGCGGGATCTGGATACCCATGTTGGTTCCCACATGTTCCACGATGATCTCACCGGATGAACCACGATGTCGAGGATTCGATCAATCCCGTATACAATTCCCTTTGTCTAGCGATACGATACTTGCCCGAGATTTGATCGTCGGTATCCCGATACCTTGTTCAATCTCGTTACCGGCAAGTCTCTTTACTTGTTCCGTAATACATCATCCCGTGATCAACTCCTTGATCACATTGTGCACATTATGATGATGTCCTACCGAGTGGGCCCAGAGATACCTCTCCGTCACACGGAGTGACAAATCCCAGTCTCGATTCGTGCCAACCCAACAGACACTTTCGGAGATACCTGTAGTGTACATTTATAGCCACCCAGTTACGTTGTGACGTTTGGCACACCCAAAGCACTCCTACGATATCCGGGAGTTGCACAATCTCATGGTCTAAGGAAATGATACTTTACATTAGAAAAGCTTTAGCATACGAACTACACTATCTTTGTGCTAGGCTTAGGATTGGGTCTTGTCCATCACATGATTCTCCTAATGATGTGACCCCGTTATCAACGACATCCAATGTCCATGGTCAGGAAACCGTAACCATCTATTGATCAACGAGCTAGTTAACTAGAGGCTTACTAGGGACATGGTGTTGTCTATGTATCCACACATGTATCTGTGTTTCCTATCAATACAATTATAGCATGGATAATAAACGATTATCATGAACAAGGAAATATAATAATAACTTATTTATTATTGCCTCTAGGGCATATTTCCAACACGTACTTGCGTGTACATGTACCATCCGTTCCATCCACTGGCTGGGCCGACAACCTTCGTGCCACATTGTTCACATTGTCCAATTAACACTTTGTATAGATTTTTTTGGTAAAAAATGAACGAAATAATGCAACTAATCTGAACGTAACGTTTGGCATGTATCAAACCAAGTTGCCACTATTCCTCAAAAAAAAGAACCCAGTTAGCCACTAATTGCGCCAAACATATCTCGTAATTACGAACGAAAATGGGTTGACAATTATATCTGGAAATTCTTGGACTGAATTTATTGCTCTTCCTTTTTTAGAGAACAATAAGTTAGAATGGTGGGCGGCGGGTTGGCATGGGCACGGCGATGGCTCGGGCTTGTGTGATATGTGTTTCGACCCGCGGTCAGTGCACATGTTTTCGAAGCCCCGAAAGATCGCGCTCGTTAAAAAAAACTTGCATCTAAGCGCATTACTTCAAAATAACTAATTAACCCTACAATCACGGATATATACCTTCCCATTCTACTGCATATCTACCCTATCCTAACCACCCCCATCTACCTTGTTTCTCCTCACATAGCCATCGCCGGGATCGCGCCATCGCTTCTCAAGTGACCACGCCGACGCCGGATTAAAAAGGTCTCTTCCACGACTTCTCTCATCTTCGATTGCAGTGCTGAATATTTTTTCCATTGATTCGACCAACAAGTAATTTCCGAAGAGATTAGAAAATCCAGCTTTTGCCATAGTTGAGTAGTTTTGGTGTGATTCGAGTACAGGATGTCATGCAAGAGCTTTTTGATTGATAGTTTGTACTAGTTGATCGTACAAACTGATTATGAATATTTTTTCACGGTCGTATTATTTCGAATTAGTTGGATGAGGGTGTGGATATAGTTTTCATACTATGGATATATGTGTTGCTATAGGGACCATGGTCTCAGAGGCGCATAACAACCGTGCGGAGTACGAAAAGTCTTTGCATGAAGCGCGTCGGGAGATCGACTTGAAGGTGCAAAAGGATAGCGCTGAGGTAGATAAGAAACTGAAAAAAGAACGTTCATACGTGGACAGGATGATAAAGGAGGAGCGTGAGGAGTTTTCCCGTAAGATGGCGAAGATGCGTCTTGAGATTGAAGAAAAGTATAAGAGGGACTGTGAGTACATGGAAAAAAAGTTTGTCTTAGGCTACAAGGAAATGCATCAAACGTTGCAGAAGGACCGGAAGCTTGTGGACAGTATTATACAGACAGAGCGAGTCAGGATGGATGCCTATGTGTTGCAGGCACGTGCGGATATGGACAGTAAGCTGCTACAGGAGCGGTCGGACATGGATTATAAGCCCATGCTGGAGAAGGTCCGCTTGGAAGGACATATGTTAGAAGACCGTGCGATCTCACGGCCACCCCGACAACATGTCTTCAATTATTCTCCCCCTGTAAGTATCTCGCACCGATTCTATATATTAAGGACCTACGTATTCTATGATACAAACATCTTCAATTTGTGGCAACCTTATGTCGGCGATTGTATGTAGGCTAAGCACCATGAGACGGCACAGTCGCCATTCACTCGAGACATTGTGATAGAGTCACCCGTTCAATGCCACATCAGTCCACCCCAACAACATATCGTCAATTCTCCCCTTGTAAGTACCTCGCAACGATGCATACCCAAGATATGGTATGACCTTTCAAAACTTGTGTGTAAACCCACTATCGACGTTTCATACGCAGGATAAGAAACCTGTGATGGCAGAGTCCCCAGTCACACCACATGAAGGATACATTCCACATAATAAGGTGAGAAGGTTTGAGATGGCACAATCCCCAGTCACTCCACATGAAGGATACATTCCACAAAAGCAGGTAACAACGCCGCAATGTTGCTATGCACATAAAAAATTATGTTTGCCCCTTTACTCATTGAATGTATTAACTCTGATGTGAGATACTAGGTGCTGGTCATGGAATTTTTTGTTAGTAGGGATGATGAGATGTCACATGTCCTGAGAGGATACTTTGATGAACACCCGGCAGAAGTCAGAATTTTTGAACCCGCCAAAGTGACCTACGATCTCATTATGAGTGAAATGAGAGATACTTTTGGTTGCAAACTGGGAGCAGAACTGTACTACTTCTTACCCGGGTCTGCGTGGAAGCTGCCAGAAGGAATGTTCTTGATTGCAGGACCAGATGATGTACAAAAAATGCTTTCTGATCTGAATGGCAGCAAGACATGTCACCTGTACATTGTGTACAATAGAACTACGGGTTGTGTCCCGAGGATGACATTGATTCCGAGGTTCAAATTTTACATGTTACATGCATCTAGTTTATGGCTACGTCTTTTTTGAGTTCTTCCTAATACAATTCCTATGGTTTTCTACAGGAAGTGAGAATCCAAGAAATGGAGGGTCTTGCTAGAGAGTTGGCAGAGAAAGACCAAGAACAACTTAAGTTGTATGGTTACATTGATGTTAAAGAGAAAAAGATTGAAGCACATGGGTCCTCGCCAAGCCCGACGCAATCTCCAACGACGCAACGCAAGAGGTCACTAGATTTTGGCAGTGCAGAAGACAATGTGGAGTAGGCTCAATTGTTTTTCAACCAGTTCAAGCTTCAAACCAGGTTTATTTAGTTGCAAACAAACATTTTGTTTTCTGTTTCACACTATGTTTGCAATTATGGTACAATTTATTCATGAGACAGTTCTTTGAACAACAATGCATGTGTTTTATGATCAATCATACAGTTGTTTCTGAGTTGTTTTTGAGATGGCATTGTGTCTAAAGAAGTTTCCATCTATAAAACTTGGCACGCAGTCGCATCGGAATCGCGTATCACGCGAGAGGCATGTGTCGCACGGGAGCGCGTTGCACGCGAGCTTGTTTTCGGGTACAAATCATAACATATTTCGGATAGATAAAGTTCACGTCCGCCACCCGCGCATGCAAACCCACGTCGCCGCCATTCCCATGCATGCATGCCTCAGGCACAGACAACAAGACAGCCCATCCGAATTTGGCCCATCCGAATTAGGCCCATCCGAAGTAGGCCATTAGAACCCTCCCCCCACTCCACCTATTCCCCTCGCACTGTGGCCTCCCTCCCTCCATCGCCAGATCCCCCACTCGCCCCCCTCTGTCCGCCGCCCCTGCACGCCGTCGGCAAGTCCACCCCCGCCGCCCCCGCGCCCCCCGAACGGGGTCGGCCGGATCCATCTCCTCAACCACCGCAGGACAGCGCAGGTACCCCGGTTTCTGTTCACGTCTCAATGGTATCCATGTTGATAATGCTAGGTAGATCGACTGAGTGTAGCAATTTTGTGCCACCAATCCACTTTTCTGGAAAATACTTGCTAGAAAACCATCTGAAACTTGTGATGCTTGCTACTGTATAATATAGGACTTTTCAAAGTTCTGTTATGATGGAACTATTGGACACAAACAGTAGAGCTGCGTTTTTAGTTGTTATACTTTCAGTTACCATCACTGCTTGGGAAAGGCCGAATTGGATGCATTCAGGTCTGCAGTTGATAGTGTATCATCATAATGTAGGTGCTATGTTGTGTGATTCTTCATGCTGAGAACTTCAGCTTTTTCAGTTATAGTGAAAGGCTTCCGTATAAAAAAACTACTAAATGATCACAAAAACTTCTAGACAACATTCTATATGATCTGACCAAAACTTGAACTAAATGATCACCAAAAGTTGAAGGATTTTGCATCACATCACAACCATAAGTGTTCTGCACCAACATCATAACAATCACATAACTACATAACAAAAGCAAACTTGTTCATCATTACAAAAGCAAACTTGTTCAACATAACAAAAGCTAACTTGTTCAGAATTACAAAAGCAAACTTGTTCAACCACATAACTGCAAACTGAGACACATAATACCACAAACAACTCAATATCCCCAGCAGTAGGGGTCATCCCAATGATCCTCCACCTCTTGCCAGTACTCCAAACCTTCTTTGACGATTTCGATTTTCTTTCATGCCTCGTAGGTGACGTACACATCTTTCACTGCGTACTCGATGAGGTTGTTTGGCAGTGGGCTGTCCCCCCATAGTTTGTGGTCCAATTCCTTGTTGATCTTCTGCTTCATTTCCTTGTACGATGGGTGGATGAGGCTGGCTGCAAACTCAGCCAAAGACTGCCACTTCTTTCCATTGTTTGGAACTCTCCATTTGCGCTGCATGTCGACGTACTTGTCGGGGTTGATCTCCAAACGAGACAATTTCAGCTTCTCCTTGTCACCTCCAATGGAGAAGCCAACACAGGTGTACAGCTTCTTCTCCTGCAGGAGCGGGCGGAGTTCCTTGGGCCTGCATCAAATTAATCTGGTGCAATAAATTCATCTACTTCAAAAACTTCAGAAACTACTAATTAGACATAAAATTCATAACTAGTATTGCATCTACTCCAGAACTTCAGAACTAGTATTGCATCTACTTCAGAACTTCAGAACTATTGCATCTACTTGAGAAACTTCAGAAACTTCAAAACTATTGCATCTACTTGAGAAACTTCAGAAACTACTAATTAGACAGAAACTTCAGAACTTCAGAACTAGTATTGCATCTACTTCAGAACTTCAGAACTATTGCATCTACTTCAGAAACTTCAGAAACTACTAATTAGACAGAAACTTCAGAACTTCAGAACTAGTATTGCATCTACTTCAGAACTACAGAACTATTGCGTCTACTTCAGAAACTTCAGAAACTACTAATTAGACAGAAACGTCAGAACTTCAGAAACTTCAGAACTGGATGTTTTTACCATTTGGTTGCCGCGGTGATGTGGTATACCAGGACGAGATCCTCCACGCATAACTGTAGAACTGCAGCCTTTTGCGGAGGTTCGTCTTCCCTCGTATACTCGACATCAATGCCGATCGACCGAGAAAGCATGCCGCCGAGCCTCCTCCTGATCTCACGGATCCTCTTGTCGGCTTCGTCTGGATTGCTGGTGCGTACGACATCCAGCTTCTCCTTCTTCATGTGGATATCAACCATGAGCGGCACGGTGTAGTCCTGCTTCTGCCCGAAGACCGGAACGTCGTCGTCGACCACCAGGGGAGACGTGGGGAGTTGCCTCGAAAACTCAAACGTGCTGCCCTTTAGCCCTTGAAAAATCTGGAGGGGAGACGTGGGCCCTTTGGTTTGTCCTGTTTCTGAAACAAAACAAAAAAATAACAGCCATATTTTGCTCTCACTGCAACCATATTAAGAGATCAAAAATGGCACCAAAAAGTCACTGCAGCCATCCTAAATGGCATGAAAATAGCACCAAAACAACATCAGCCAAAACAGCAAAAAATGCATCCATCGATCGTTCTTTATTTTTTCTAACATTCTGTGTTCTATGCAGTGAGATAGACACAACGCTACAAATGCAGGCTGACAACGCCCGCGATTTCATGACCATCAGGACAGACGGCGGCTTCATCCACGCTCCGGTCCCATGAGTCGAGTCGAAAGTAGTGATGCTATGTGTAGTTCTGCAACATTGATTGGCTCATGTTGTAATTAAACTTTAATGAATTGTATGTCTCTTTGGTTTGGACAGTCGCTCAACTTAGATGTAATCGATGCTATTTATTACTAGGACCATGAATTGTGCTATTAATGTCTTGCTTTTCTCTTCCGATCCTTTTGTTGCATACTTATTTATTGCTTATGTATTGTCTGTTGTTTGGCTTGTGCATAGAGATGTCGTCGTATGTCGTGTACAAGGGTAAGGTTTCCGGAGTCTACGATGACTGGGAGGAGTGTCGGAGACAGGTTCACCGTTTCAGCGGTAACAGTTACAAAGGGTACACCACTAGGGCGGAGGCAGAATCTAGATACGCCCGCTATCTAGCGGGAGAGAGGAGAGAGCGTTGGAGGAACCGGATGAAGACCAGTTTCATCGCGATGATGCTCATCATGATGACCGCAACTCTCTTCTATGTGATGGTAGTTTAGATGATCGATATCGACTTGTAATGTGAAGACAAACTCGCTACTCGCGGTCTCGAGACTTGTAATGTTCTATCTTGGTTCGGTCTTTTGAATTCGGACACTAATATGATGAATTGTATTCGGAGAGCTATCTTCTATTGTATTCGAGGAATGTGTTGTTGCCGTGTGGTGCTGTCTATATTCTGTCTAATAATATATTTTGTAACCTGTGAAAATATCAGAAATGTGAATTTTTTCGACCACCTCCAAATCACCTCAGTTTTGGCACACATGATCTCTTCCACAAACAAAACTAGGTTTCCAAGTTTTTGTATTTTTTTGAATTTTTTTGAATTTATAATGCCATCTAGACTGACTGCTGAAAACATCGGTCTATGCCTCAAGGGGGCATTGTAAAATAATTTTTTTCAAAATTTTCTTGCATAAACATGTTTTGCACATGTGGGTGACCATGTACAAGAAAATTTGGGTGATTTGGAGGTGGTGGAAAAATTCACGTTTTTTCAAAAACTGGCTTAAGTGACCAAATGGTCCCTCCGAGAATGCGAGCATTTTTTTGACCACCTCCAAATCACCTCAGTTTTGGCACACAT
>NC_057797.1:781764738-781787051 GCF_018294505.1 Triticum aestivum
AAAATTTGGGTGATTTGGAGGTGGTGGAAAAATTCGCGTTTTTTCAACAACTGGCTACCAAAATGGTCCCTCCGGGAATGCGGGCATTTTTTCGACCACCTCCAAATCACCTCAGTTTTGGCACACATGATCTCTTCCACAAACAAAACTAGGTCTCCAAGTTTTTGTATTTTTTTGAATTTTTTTGAATTTATAATGCCATCTAGACTGACTTCTAAAAACATCGGTCTATGCCTCAAGGGGGCATTGTAAAATAAATTTTTTCAAAATTTTCTTGCATACACATGTTTTGCACATGTGGGTGACCATGTACAAGAAAATTTGGGTGATTTGGAGGTGGTGGAAAATTCACGTTTTTTCAAAAAACTGGCTTAAGTTAGACCAAATGGTCCCTCCGGGAATGCAGGCATTTTTTTCTACCACCTCCAAATCACCTCAGTTTTGGCACACATGATCTCTTCCACAAAAAACTAGGTTTCCAAGTTTTTGTATTTTTTTGAATTTATAATGCCCTCTAGACTGACTGCTAAAAATATCGGTCTATGCCTCAAGGGGGCCTGCATGCAAGAGTCGGGGACCTGCATGTGAATAGTGATTCATCAAGGCCTTGACAGCTACTGGCACAGCGGCTGCCGCCCGATTTGCATGCAGCGAAGATGAACGTGCATGGAGGTTTTTCAAAGATTTCCAAGCACACCCCAGTGGGCCCCGCTTTTTTAAAAAATACGTCAGTCATTATTGCTCTGTAAATGAAGAATATGCATGATGATTATGAATATGCATGACAACCATAGTAAGGGCGAAGAATCATAGTGCCCAATTTGTCGAAATACATCATCATTCTTAAAGTTGGACATCAAATGATACACACAGAAAATGGAAACGAAAGATGTCGAACTAATACAGTAGCATGGTAGTACAACCGCACTTCACTAAATTACTGTCACAATGAAATAGAATGTAAAGACCACGTCACACAAAGCTGAATGGCACACGACTTTCTCTGGCTCATCGTCGATTCATGGTGTATGTAGATATCACAGTTCAGCCTCGAGATCCTACACAGAAGAATACAATAAATCACATGGACATCAATTATGAGTAAAACACATCCAAAAAAATATGAACATATTTCGTACCTCTAGCAATTTAGCGTATTTACGTCGATTGTGACCTGGTTTCTTGCAATAGCCACATATATTCTGTGATCTTGACTTCTTTGCCTTTGCGTGCAGCCTTTTCTTCGGTGCACCTCGTCCTGGCACATGCACGGGATCCAAAACCTTATCAAATTTCTGCGAGTGCGGCATCAACAGGCCAAACCTAATGCTGTTATGCTGAGCATTAGTTGACTCCTTGCTGCCAGCTTGTTCAAAACTTGATTGCTTGCCATGATGTTGTGCTTGCAAAAGCATCTTTAGACGGTGATAGTCCTCATCAGAGTGGCATGCCTGGAAACTTGCGGCGTGACTACAATTCTGCAACTCGCGGTACCTCTGCAGGCTTACCGAATAGTCATACATCTGGGTTTTTTCTGGTAGGTGCGTATGCACATTTTGTATTCATAGTCCACCTAGTGGGAACGCAACAACCGGGCAGAATTGTTTGTTTTAAAATCCTCAATATGTAAAAAATGTGGGAACATGGTGTGCCTGCGCATTCCAGCTTACGGCAAGAACAACTCACCATGTGCAAAAGACCTCCTTGCTCTTCAATGCGCACTCCAAACTTTTTATCCATTCTTTCCTGCTTGGACACAACATAAGTGGAATCTTCTGATCCATCTAGTATCTCTCTAATCTGACATTTGCCGACAGCATCTATGCTCCATAAGACCATCTTAAAGACACTAGGTGTGAAAACTGTTGCGGCGTGTTTCTCAAGCGGCGAAGCATTTTCCTCTGTAAATGGAACGGACTGCAAGGCTTCGACGTCATGGAGAGCTTCGTTAATCCGTCGTGACGCAAGGCAACGCTCATAGTGCTCTAGCATTTCAAACAACGACATCTTACCCTCAAGATGCGTATGTAGCACAGAGTTCAAGCTCTCACTCCTCTGATTGCTGCTCAATCCTAGGAAACAACGCCCCTCAAGATATGGAGCACACCACAACTTTCTCATCTGATACATCTGATGCAGCCAAGACTCCTCACTGGTTACTTTATTCCGTTGTAAGAATTGTATCCATTTTATCTCATGCTCTTCAATGGAAGAAGTATCATAAATGAAAGATCTGAATTCCTCCTTGACGTCGTCATCATGCAGATGGCGTACAATGTTCTGCTGAATGTGCCATATACATAGTCTATGGTTTGAGTCTGGCCAGACCACCCTTATTGCTCTCTGCATTGCAAGGTCCCCATCTGTGATCACAGATATCGGATGCCTCTGTGCCATGCAATCAGAAAAGGTCCGCAACATCCACTCGTATGCCTGGCTTGTTTCACGAGAAATTATACCACAGCCAAATATAACAGTGTTGCGGTGGTGATTCAACCTGACAAAAGGCACGAATGGCAGATTGTATTTATTGGTTCTGTATGTGCTATCGAAAACAATGACGTCTCCGAAAGCCCCGTAGTCAAGTCGCGATTGACTATCAGCCCAGAACAGTCCCTTCAGATGGCCATGCTCGTCTACCAAGTACTTGAAGAAAAAATCCACATCTCACTCTCGCCTCGCCATCATGTGCATGATCACCGTTTTAGCATCACCGGCACTGATTGTCTCCTGCTTATTAGCATGGCAGAAATTATAAACGTCCCTCTTTATAAATCCAACCTTATCAAATCCACCGTATTGAAAGCACAAAATATCCATAATACGGTATTTGCGGATGCCACATTTTTCCATGTCCGCAATGTCCGCTTTCTGCTCATCGCTAATTCGTCTGTGCGAACGCAACAGACAAGAAAGATCCCGTGGGGCTAGAGGATGGATGTGCTCATCGATGAAATCCTTGACAAACCACCAACCGGTTTTCTCCTGTCTCGTAATGACCAATTTAGCATTACACCCAACATGATTTAAACTTCGTGGCCTCCTTTTTCTATCTTCCATCTTTCTTTTCATGTGCTTATCTTCGCGAAACCCTTGACGACTACACACAATTTTCCTTAAAATTATGTATTTGTTGGATCCATCCCACTCAACGTAGCTTTTCCTCACACTAAAACCTTTTTCAAAAGCATATTTGTTGTAGAATTCATAGCCTTCAGCCTCACTATCAAACATCTTGCAGACAACATTTACATACTCGAACATACTCTCATCACTTGCATACGCCATGTCTTCCTGCATATGACATGTGAGGAAAACCAATCATCAACATCTTTCTGTTTGTCAATGTTGCAGGTGTAAAATAGCTCATAGGCCAAGACAAGTGCATGAAAAAGACTTTGCTGGTTTGACATGTGAGGGAAACCAATCATCAACGTCCAACAAGTAGTATCTCATCTTCCTTTAAACTATATTTCATGCGCTATGCAAACCTAAAGTGATGATGACTTTAATAAACTAAATTAAGTGAACTATGGAACCAGTATCTCATCTTCCTTTAGTATATCTCATCTCAAACGTCAACATCTTACTTAAACAAACATGATGCGATTAGCTCAAGAGAAACTATGCCACGATGAAGCTTTCCATTCGTTGTTCTAGTCCGTACTCGGATCTTGTGGGGTTGAGGTTGTACTGCATGCACGGTGGAGGGGCGCAACGGCCAAGAGAACGAGCAGAACGCCAAGCCGAATTCATACCTTAAGGATGGTACGCGCGAAGAGATGGGATCGCCCGCCGCGGTCGCCGCAGATTCAGCCGGCGCAGATCCGGCCTTCTTCTTCTTCGGTGACGGCGTGGGGGGCTGGGGTTGGTTGGGTGGAGGACGAGGACGATGAATTTATTCCTCTCGCCGGGCAGGTCGAGGACAGAGAAGGTCAGGAGCGGCGAGCGGCGACGAATAGATCGGAGGAGGATTCTGAACTGGATCGAGTAGACATGGATCTGATCCTCAGGTGATCGGTTCAAGAAAAGATATTCCCCCCTGGACCATTATGCCCTTATCGCAATTAACATATTAAATTTAATCAAATAAAATTCCCCGCAAGATCTGATGGCTAATAAAAATCAGACGTGATCAGACATGTAAGTACTGCTAAGTACTCCGAGTACTAACCCAATCACCGTAAAACAGCTCATATAATTGTTATGTAAACGAATTACTGGAAAAAACCCAATAATTCTTTAATAATGATAAATCAAGCAAGAGTTCAACATTGAATTCTTAAGGCACGGACAAGATATTCAGGCCATTATTTACGAGGGTGAGTGAGAAAATTAGAGAAAATTATGTCTGATTTTGTATATACTAGATGAAATCCCACACGTTGATGCATGCCATGTGCAATTTACCATTCTGCAGGCTGCATACTAGCATCATACAAGAGTGGTATGTTAAAGCTTTGTATGCACAACATTTTTGTTCATGGATATCTTTTGTATCGATTTCTAAGAAAATGATGGAGGCTAACTAATTTATTTAAAACGACGATGGAAATTGGCACGCAAGTCCGTCGGGCATTCCAGGAACTGTCTGGATTGGCGTGAGGAGGGGAGACATACTTCCCCTTCTTCTTCTCCTTGGCCTCCATAGTGGTGCATCCATCGCTGCCAAGCAAGAAAAGAAAGATGCTGCCGGGTTTGAACCGTTTGCTGCAATGCATGGCAGGCCACACATTCGATCCAACCAATATATACGCGTACACCCATCAATGCCAGTCACCCTCGCATCCTGATTGATTCTTGCCCTGCTTCTAATTGGTTCTGGCCTTTTCTTTTTCTAGAGAAGGAAAGAACGAATCGTGGCTGCTGCTGGGAGGAGTACACCTATTCATACATTGCAATCAAGATCGTTTTTATTGCACAGGACGTTACTCTTTTTTTTTTATTTTTTTTTATTTTTTTTGCGGGGAGCACCAGACGTTACTTGACCGCGAGAGGCGACAGCGACGATGACGGGAAGGGCGCCGCGTACATCCGACTAGCTTAGTCACTGGTCAAAGAAGAATCCAGGAGAGCTTCTTTCTGTCTTCTTCGGATCTTGGAAGATCTCCGTCCGCCATTGTTGCCCTGTTGATTAACCTGGCTTCGAGTTTCCACGACAATACGCACGTAGGGGTACATATTATATTGATCATCTGCCTTTTATTAGCTGCTTTCTGTCCTAGATCCACCATTCTCCTTTAGTTGCAAGAAGACGAGTCTCGGATTGATGACTGGCCAGACAACAGACGGGTCCAGTTAAACTGCATTCTTGTTTCTTTCTGTGCTCGTCTGCCTTTTGGCGTCGTCTCCTCTTCTTTTCGTTTGCACGCCTGCTTGCGTCTCTTTTTGTTTCTTTTTGTTGGTGCGATTTTGTAGCGATCCTCCAACGATCACGTAAATTACTAGACCACTGTGATTTTGCTGCTTTACAATTATACTACAACGCACAACGTGTTTTTTTTTCTTTTGAGGAGACAACAACGCACAACGTGTGCGTTGAAGAAATACACATACCCGGCCCTTGCCAGTAGGGTATATGGTAATCGTACGAGTGTCTGATTACTCTCATCGATCAGTTCGGTAGAATTGCAGTACTGCCGTCCATTTATGTACGTACTGAATGGATGTGTTATCTAAAATTTTAATTTACTGGAGAAGTGTGAGTTAAGGATGGAAGAGACAACTGGAGAAGACACCCTTTCGAATCCAAGCTACACAAAGTGTAAATGGCTAGGCTACTCGATACCTCACCAATTTTCCTCTCAATGTCCAACTCGTCCCTACCTAGCTAGTATTATTTTTGTGATCCGCGTCTCCTCCTTCTCTTGTTTAATTTCTGACTCCGCCCCAATTAGTAACTCGGTAGTATTATACTATTGACATGACAAAAAAAGGAAATGTAGATGTTCACTCACTGAGCTAGTGTAGTCCTACCCATTTTAAGCTTTTCTTTTGCGGGTTACCCATGTTAAGCTTGAATCTGTCCATACTTACAAACTAAAGTTGAGTGCGAAAAAGACTGAGAAGATGTGTCGATCGACTCGAGCTTAAGCATGGAACACTCGTCCAGCCCAGACATAACATGCTCAGTTTGGTAGTGCAACTAGGAGTCGGGGTCCAAGTGATAAACCAATTAATAATGACAAAAAAGACACGTAAATAATGCTGATTGAGCATAGTGTACGGACTGTAATAACTCTAAACATGTTACCATCAATTATTTAGGGATTGGCATTTGGTAGGATATAAATTAATTACGTGTTGAAATTAGGTAGTAGGATATAAGTTACATGTAATTACGTGATTTGTGCTGATATTGATGTTCGGTATGGTATTAATTGCATGCACATGTTGAGCGATCGCATTTAGAGTAATATTGGTCATTTGATTGACATGGTTTAATGGCCGAGATTAATTGGATCTGCCTCTTTGTGTCTTTTCATATTGGTATAGATGCTCGGACTTGATTATTACTATGAACCCGATTTGCATTCGACGTGTTCAGATCACATGATGGCTATAAATTGGCATTGCTTTTGCCTCGCTGTGGTAGAAAACGATGGAAGCTAACAGGTTTAAAGCTAGGCTAGCTTAAATGCAACGACGAAAATATATACATGCGTTCGCTATTTCGGGAACCGGCTGGATTGGCTTGTGCAAAGGAGACATACTAGCATATCTTCTTCTATTTGGCCTCCAAAGTGTCAAAGTGCATGCACCCATCGCTGCCAAGCAAGATAAGATAGCTACTGCGATCGATCGATGGTGCAAGGCTATGCATGGCCGGCCACACATTTCTCTCTCTAGAAAATGATCGAAGGAAGGAGCTGTCGGCCATCGCAATCATTTTTATTGGACCAGACGTTACACGATCGTGACGCCAATGACGAGGACACCGGCCGCGTCCGATCTCGGTCACTGGTCAAGGAAGGATCTCACAATATCTCCATCCGCCTTTTTTGCGCTGTTTGAATAGTCCGGCTTCAGGTTTCCACGACAATATGCACGTAGGGGTACGTAATATATTGATCATCTGCCTTTTATTTGCTGCTTTCTGCCTAGATTAATTGACCATTCTCCTTTAGTTGCAAGAAGACTAGTCTTGAATGGATGACCGGCCCGAAAGAAAGACGGGTCCAAACTGTTTTCTGTCTTCTGCTTTGTATGGTCTCTGCTTCTTTTTGTTTGCACGCTTGCTTATGTCTCTTTTTGTGCAGTGAAGTATAGTGCAAAGAAGTCTGGTCGGTGTTCGCACGATAAAATTTCTGGTCAGGGTGCCTTTTGTGGGGATCGTGCAACAATCTCTATCTATCCACTGGATCCATGGGAATCCTCTTTTTGCACTTACGTAATCTGCAACGATCCAAAAAAATGTTTTTTTTTCTGTTTTACTCTTCCTCGCAGGTGAATTTGAGCTCGTAGAAGAACACTTATGATACTTCGTACGTACTGAATTATCTAATTGCGTCTTGTAGCTCTGCATCTCTCCACTCTATTGCTTGCATGCTACAACGCCGCCAGATTGGGCGGATGGAAATATAATACACAAATCATGCGAGTTTCTTCCAAATTAAGTACTCAATTAACTTAACTCGGTTATAGTACATTCATTAGCAAAAGGGAGATGATGACCCGGCTTGCTGCTGTTTGCAAGTTGCAATTGCAATTTTCATGTACATGCTGATGGATGCAAGTTGTGAGAAGTGTGTTGCTCCGTAATTGCGATGCTAATCAGTGATCAAGTACTAGCTACTACAGTACTACGGCTAGATTGATGTATATCAAGGATAGGTTGGTCCCAGAAAGAACAAATCTCCCAATAAAAGAGGTAATAGATTGGTCTCAGACTATTCTGGCGATCTTGAGCATCAGCGTGAGCGTGACAGTTACATATCCGGCCGATGACCATGGAGACGCATGAGTGCTTCAATCGATAATCATGGATATACGTGGTAATAGCGACTGAAATGTCGACCGCTACTGTAATCAATGAAAAAAATGTTAGTTCAGCAGAGTGTACGGACTGTGTACACGTACAGGTCGATGTAGACCGAGAAAAGAACGATAAAAAGCTTCAAGCCAAGCCTAGTGCATGCAGAAGGTATTGGGGTCGTGGTCCGACTGATAAACGGTCCGGTGATTTGGAGCATCATTGTGACAGTGGCAGGTCGATCTGGATGGACTACTAGTATTGCAACACTAAAAATTTTCATTTTGTGTTGGTTGCTACTCTAGATAGTTAAATTTACGTATGATGACCAAAAATTTAACACGGAACATGCAGTGCCGTTTTGCAGTTTAAATCCAAGACAACCAGATTCAACACGGCCCCGCAAAATAAAATCATATTCAACTCAAAATGTGTATGGCGTTGGTGATGGCACGGTGCTGTCTGTCTCTCGCTCCATCGCTGTCCTTTCCGGTGGAGGATCCTTCGATTGAAGATGACTAATTTAATTGTTTAGTGAAGGAATTCTTGAAAGACGAGCAATGTTTTTTCAATGAAAAATCAAGAAAGAATTTAGCATTTAGTCAACATGCGCTCGGAGAAGGTCTTGAAGCCATTAGTGAGAACGCAGATCCCTAGAGACGGCTTTGGTTTCGTAAATAACTAGATGATACCCCGCGCGTTGCTGCGGGAACACATGCTAAAATCATGAGATAAATGCGTGAAACATTAGTCGAAAAACTAAAGATTAGAAGTCCACATGAATAAGAAGAACAATACAACTTGTATCCAAGCACACATGATTAATAGTATAAAGATAAATATGCTCTTGCGTCATTTATAAACGATGTTGTTTCCCATAGAAATATGGACAATTAATGATAAATTGTATTAAATGGGAATAACCCAATATCACAGATAACGTAAGGTGATATAAACAACATAACTTTAAAATGTTACATCTTATCTCAGCTACATAAGTGTACTATATGGCACACAAATGAGAGCCAACAATAGGCAGAGGCATTCCATATAAGGTGGTTGAAGTCTTGGAGATATTAATTTTCCTTTCAGATGGTATTGCGTACATTATGCTTTTTTGCGAAGGTATTTATCTCATCCTCTTAAGATATTTCAACGGAGTTGAGCTCATCAACTCTTCAGTAGTCTATTATTTCATGTATACCTTTGTATTATCAGTAGCACTCTTCCTGCAAAAGAGTTGAAGACCAAAATCTTGCTGCTATGGGTCGAAAAGAGTGTCTTCTAAAACTTCAAGTGTACTAATCCCAAAAAAACGCTACTGGCATAATTACCTTGTACCAAACATATGTTCAGATCTTAAATGCACCAACTATAGTTCTCAATATAAAAGTGTCAACCCACCAGGGTTCAAATCCTGGTGCTCGCATTATTTCTGGATTTATTTCAGGATTTCCAGCGATGCGCTTTCAGTGGGAGGAGATGTTCCCGTCGACGACGAGGCGCCTACGGTGACTTCGTAAATCTCAAGATGATATGCCGGCTCAGTCTCTCCGAGGTGCTCACAAGGGTAGGGTATGCGTGTGTGCGTTCATAGGGGTGAGTGTATGCGCGTGTATATGAGCGCTTGTGTCTGTACTGATGCTCAAAAAAAAATTATAAAAGTGTCACGGGTAGGTAGGCAAAGAAAGTCAGCCAGAAAATTACATGAGCTTTCTTGATTGGGCCTCGAATAAATGGAAAAGTCAATGACAAATCCAAAAGACATAAGGTTCAGTCTCGTTGAAACAAAATCTGAAACATGAGGTTCAGTCTCATTGATAGTGTTGTGTAAAAATTCCATGAGAGGGGGGGGGGGGTGTACCTTGCCTTGGAGTGAGGCTAAACATGATAGGAAATCCATGGCGTTGCTATAAAGAAATATATTTGATATGCCGATGGGAATATGACAGTCCACGTCCAATAAGTAGATGCATTGTCAATGCTCCTGCCATTTCCATAAGAAAAAACAGGATTAATACATATTCTACCCTAAACTATATTTAGATACTGATGAAAAAATATTGAGTAAATCTGAATCACCTGCAAACATATCGTGCAATAGACCAAGAAAAAGGGTGTCAATAAATGAAAAATAGGGATGCGACTTACAATATTGCATCATTCTCCTTGTCTTCCTCTCATCATTTGCAAAGGTTGAACGACAACTGGAAAATAAAAAGCAAAAGGCCGAGTTTAGTAGTGAGGCCAACTGTGGTGTACCTCGTCTTTGAAGGGCAACTACTTATTCTTGTATTGGGTCTGCTGAGATTGGATATTCACTTGTATGAATAAAACTAAAACAATATAACGAAGGAAGAGACCAATTAGCACGTTATGCTCATTTCCCATCATAAGTTGACATGTAAATCATGGCGTGGAACCCAAATTTAAACTAAAAGGTAAGGTGGGACTCACCAGTCATCCGGACGACTTCAAAGGATGATGTGGCTGGTGGTGAAGAAGTTCCTAATGGTATCCATTAGGGTAAGCCACCTTCAGCTAAAACTTCGAATCATGTCCTTAGGCACAGTTGCGTGAAGGCAAGGGCGGCCGGCACAGGGAGGGCCCGAAGCAGAGGAGGGTCGAGCGCACATACTCAATCCGCTGCCTGTGGATGGCCGCATCAGGTGCATCCGAGGCCGCCTGCGCGAGCAGGAATTAGTTGCGCGGTGATGGCTTGCAGGGCCGTGGTGGGAGTGATTGCATCAGGCAATTCCAGCTCTTGCCGGCGTTGATGGAGGCAGCGAGGAGGCGGGGGCAGGCCAGTGACCCATCCCGCTGGAACCCGGGCTGCGCCGAGATGGCCGTCTCTGATTCGTCCAAGGGCGTCGGTGCGAGGATGACCCAGAGCAGAGCCACAACGTGAGGGAGCTCCCCCGCTCTCACGACCTGCGTGCTAGTCCACGGGCGCGAGGAGGGCTCGGAGAACACCAAGGTCGTGATGGAGCTCCTC
The DNA here is from genome assembly GCF_018294505.1 of Triticum aestivum. Lineage (NCBI taxonomy): Eukaryota > Viridiplantae > Streptophyta > Magnoliopsida > Poales > Poaceae > Triticum > Triticum aestivum. The sequence goes on from NC_057797.1 coordinate 781,775,706, forward strand.
CGGCTCTAACCACTGGCATGGGGAAAGATTTGGGGGAAGATTGGGAGGGGAGGAGACGATAGACACAACCTGGAGATTTTTTTCTCTGTTAGATATAGGAGTAGTAGATAAGGTTGGGATGTGGTGGTGCTTCGGTTTGTAATCAGTGAAAAATGCTGAAAACTGAACCATTAATGGGAAATCAAGACTAGTACTCCACCGGAAGTAGTATTGCGTGTGCGTTTTAGGCCTCTTTTGGTTCATAGGATATGATTATTATAGGAATAGGAATCTTGTAGGAAATGAGATGACATGTATCTCAAATCCTATGAGTAGGAATAGGAAACAAGATGTCATTTGGTTGACACCAAAGGAATTTTTCCATTGAGTCTAGGCTCTTTTTTATTTTCCTATGAAATGTGGAGGATAGGAACCAATCCTATGTAGGATTAGGAATCCATTCCTATGAACCAAAGGGCTCTAAAGGAAAAAATCCTATAAAAATCCTATCCTCTAGAATTCCTATGGAATTCCTCTAAACCAAAGGAGGCCTTAGTAGGTAGCTGGAAGGTTGAAGATCCGTCCCTTCGGTGACCAGGGGAAAGACAACACAGGATTTGTGATTGGTTGGTATCTGATGACATGGCATGCTTTGTTGGACCCTTTCCATGTTAAGATAATACCTTATAGTGGGGAGCAACTTCTTAAGAATGTAAGATGTAAGATTACCTTTAACAGGGCGGGAAACTAATGTCCTTTTTCCATCGTTTTCTATCTATTCCTACAGTGTACTTAAATATCCAAATATTAATTTGCAAATCTATCTTTGGCAATTTGTTAAAAGTAATAGTGATCAGTGGATGGTGGATACGATCAGCCAGTACACAAGAATGACATCGCGTCGGTGCAAGGGGTCCCGTCATCAGATGGACGGCGTCCAACTCAGGCGTGTACACCACATCCTCGGCTTACCTGGCTCAATGCGACACCTCAAGAAGGCCGGGCTTCACCAAACTCTTCTGGAAGATGTGGGCGCCGGCGAAAACAATGATGTTTTCCTGGCTGCTCCACCAGGATCGACTATGGTGCAACGATAGATTGCAACGACGAGGATGGCCCAACAACTACTTCTACGGCCTGTGTGTAAGGCATCTGGAGTCCTCCCAGCATTTGTTCTGGGAATGTACCGTCTCCAGAGCGGTTTGGCTGGCTGCGGCTGCATGGCACGGCTGCGACGCACTCCATCCAGGCACCTGGAGACCAAACATCAACACCACTTCCTTGGTGAGAAAGATCATCGCAAAACTCCGAGCGAGGCGCGGAGGGGGATTAAATCGATGATTGTGCTGATCACTTGGGAGATCTGGCAGGAGCGAAATGAGGCAACTTTCAGAGGCAAGTGCCCTTCGGCTCTTTTCATCCTCAATGCAGTCCGGCGCGCTCTGGATCAATGGAGAGTGGCGGGAGCGAAGCATCTCATGAGCCCCTTTGGGGACAGTCGGGAAATTATAGCCTAAGGATCTTTTCTTAGGCCCTATCAAGGTTTTGGATCCCAAGCGAACCTTTTTTCTCGAGGGTCACCGGAATTCGCGGTTACCACGGTAATCGTGAAATTCCGAAAAAAACTCGGGCGAAATTTAAAATCAAAATTTGAATTCAAATATTTTTGACCTCGATATAGATAGCAAATTTACTCATAAGTAACACCAATCATTCTCTGGCGTAGTGGTTATGGACCACAGCTTCAGCTTGCTTGTACGCCGCGAGTTCGACCCCTGGACATCGCGGCATTGCTTTTTTCTTTTTTTCTAAAAAAGAAAAATGAAAACGCGTGAGGCTAGACTCGAATCCGCGACTAGCTGCCAAGGAAATGATGCCTTTACCACTAGGCCACTACCAGTTCTGTTTTATTATAAGAGATGCGGTGTATTTAACTGGACAGTGAGCATTTGAATTTGAAAATTTCAAAATATTCGAGATATTTTGCTCGGTACGAGTGTTTCTCGAGGGGCGACGGTAAACGCGGTAACCGCGCGAGATCGCGAAATCTCGCTCGGTACCCAAAACGCTGGGCCCTTTGCTGGCTCCCATAGCACAGCAAGGCCGTTTTATTTTTCTGTTTCATGGGCTCTACTCTAGCCACCCACCTATCGCTTGATCATCATGTTTTCCTGCCTTCTTCCTTCTAAATCAATGAAACGCCAGCAGTGCTGGATCTTTCAAAAAAAAAAGTACACAAGAATAAGGCCGCTGTACACGCTCCGTGGCCGGCGCCAGCAGAGGGTTGCCTTGCTATATCAGTGGATGGGGCCTTCAGCGCCAAGGAGAAGGATGCAGGAGTAGTGGTGGCTGTTAGAGACTCAACAGAAGACTTGGTACTGGCATCATGCAAATACATACAACGATGTGAAGATTCCCTTGAAGCTGAGTTACTTGCTGATGTCGAAGGAGTGATGATAGCACGCACATATGCTGCAGGGCCTTTCGTCTTACAAACGGATTGCTCAAACTTAATAAAACTTGTCAACGTTCAGGGGCAGGATAAATCAAGAATTGGCCAGCTGGCGTCAGAGTTGAAGGCCTTTTTTGTTGAGGAGCGGGAGTTTTCCATCATGAAGTTAGATAGATCCGAGAATAGTGTTGCAAATTTTCTAGCCAAATTTTCGCGCTCAGAGCATCATACTGATCTGTGGTTACAGAATGCACCTGAGAATCTCCAATGTCTTTTGGCTATGGATTGTAATACTATTTAATAATCAATAAAACTCTCACTTTTCCCACCAAAAAAAGTAATAGTGATCATTTTGAGCTAGAGATAAAACACACATCAAGTGTTGATCCTAAATTAATCACGCACCAATCTGTTCCTTTGTAAAAAAAAATTGTAGGTTTTAGTAAAGCACATGTCGTAAACAAGTATATTTTAAACGATAATTTACATGTGTGTTTTCACTTCTCTTTTGGTTATCACATTCTTTTTAAAAGTATATAGACTAGACTTTTACTTAGTTTTTTTAGGCAAAGATTTTTACTTAGTTAAACCTAGGTATGGGTCACCCAGGCCTGGTGTCTAGTCTAGGCTCAGTCATCATTTTTGGCGAGAGAGCCCAAAAAAGCATGCAGGAGGAGTGATATTTCGGATTTGTTTTTTTCCAGGAAAGTTGGTATATCAATTCATAATCTAACATTGGAGGGATTTATTAACTATTTTAAATAAAAAAAAGCAGGGTTTCATCGGTGCAGGTGGGGCTTTTGCAAGCCTGGCCCAATGTATTCCCCAAACTGATCCGATTTGAAATCCTTGGTAACAACCTGTTCATTTCACTGACGAGTGATGTTACACGAAAAACAAAACCTGTACGATCTTTGTACAACAGTCAACAACTTATATGGTTCATTGATGTTCTAAATTTGATGAACATATTAGCATTGTACAAATGTTGGATGGTAAATGCAAAGCATTTTCATTCATTGATACCTTCTGTCCCGCTTTCTGAGAAAACTATGGAGGCTAATTAATAATAATTGATTTAAAGCGGCGTTGGAAATTGGCGCCCAAGTCCGTTCGACATCCCTGGAACCGGCTAGGGATTGGTGCGAGTAGGGGAGACATACTCCATCTTCTTCTCCTTGGCCTCCAGAGTGCATGCACCCATCGCTGCCAAGCAAGATAAAAGATAGCTACTGCCGAGTCGAACGATTTGCTGCAACACATAGCCGGCCACACATTGGACATGACCAATATATACGCGTGCAGCAATCAATGCCAGTCACCCTCACATCTTGATTGTTCCTTGCCCGGCTTCTAATTGATTCTGGCCTTTCCTTCCTCTAGAGAACGAAAGAACGAACGAACGTACGGTAGCTGCTGATGGATGGAGTACTACTATTCATAGGCGGCAGTCAAGATCGTTTTTATTGCACCGGACATTAGATGAACGCGAGACGTGACGGCGACGACGAGGAGGACACATGGGGCGCGTCCCTCTTGGTCACTGGTCAAAGAACAATTTCTTTTCTTCTTCACATCTTGGAAGATCTCTGTCCTAGGGTTCCACGACAAGACACGCTTTGGAGTACGTATTAAATTGATCATCTTCCGTTTGCTGCTTTTTGTCCTAATATCATTCTCCTTCAATTAAAAGAATAGTCTTGGATCAGTGACTGGTTCAAACTGCATTCTTGTTTCTTTCTGCCTTCTTCCTCTTTTCCTTACACTTTTGCGGACTAGCTAGTAAAGCAGTATGGTCGGTGATCTGATGATCGTCTATCTAAATAATTTCTTGTCTGATCGGTCATGTGGGGATCCTGCAGTGATCTCTCTTTCACCATCTACTGGATCAATCGGATCCCACTTCACATTTCTTACGTAATCCGCACAGTGCATTTGCATTTCACTATCTCTGCTTTCCGTTCCTGCGCTTCAAAGACTGACTGGTACCAGTTTTGCAGCTTCTAGAAGATAGGCATCTGCGTGCACATGGGTGTGTGCCGGCGGTTTTAATTCAGACAATGCGTACCTTTTCCGTTCATCTCTAAGAGTCTAGACTGGTAAATATGGAGGAAAATGTAGTGCATACAGATTTTTTTAAAGTCAAACCTCGTAAAAATTGACCAAGTTTGTGGAGAAAAATATTTACGCATAGAATGCCAAATGTATATCATTAAATTAATCATAAGATGTAGTTTCAAGTTTTATATATTTGATATTCTAGATATAAATAGTTATCTCTAAACTTGATCAAACTTTATAAAGTTTGACTTTAAAAAAAATCTATACACGCTACATAATGGAATAGTGGGAGTAGTATTACCACTGCCCCATGCGTGCATGCAGCTTTCAACAAACAATGTGTGCGTCAAAGAACGTACGTACCCGGCCTCTTGCCAGTACGTACGCCATAGCCGTACAAATTCCTCACTACGTACTCTCTCGTCGATCAGTTTGGTAGCATTGCAGTACTGCCAAAAATACGAGCGTACATACCAATGTATGTACTTAGTGAATGGGCGTGTCACCTAAAAAATTAATTCACTGGAAAAGTGGGAATTAGGGACGAAAGAGACAACCGAAGAAGACACCCATTTCAATCCAAACTACTCTACTGGGTTTCACAAACGTACGCAACAGACAACGCCATGGTCACTAGCTAAAGCTAGGAACGAGCAAGAATGTTCTTCTCTCTTCTCTGTTTCGGTTTGTGATTGGTAAAAAAAAGCATCGTGGCCGAAATGTCAACACAAAACACGTGCTACTGGTATTACGGCCGTTCGACCTCGATTAGTCGCTACATTGTGTGGTTTCCTTTTCATGCCCGTAGCTAGCTACTCCCTGCGTCCCATAATGTAAGATGTTTTTTGACACTACACTATAGTCAAAAAACGTCTTACATTATAAGACGGAGGGAGTATCTTTTTTCTAATAGTGGAAGGAAATGTGAGTTGATTGCTGTCCAGCCCTGTACTGTGCCTACGTTTCATACAATACTATGATGAACCGACAGGATGAAGAGAAAGCTAGCGAGAGTTGTCCAAATGACACCTTTTTGTTTTCTACAAATACAACATGCCAACATAATTGTATAGAATTAAAAAAGCACATATCAATAAGGTAATGCAATCATTTCAAATTCACGCTCCTAAATCAGCATCCACCTGCCACACACTGCTGTGCGCCCTGCTTGCCTCCACTTGTCGCACATGTGAGCCTTCCGCGTCACTATGTGCTACACCGCTGATCCCTCCGCTCGACGCTCGCTAGGGGGATGAGGAATGATGGAGCACGTGATGAGTGAAATTTATCTATACCTTTCTATTACACTTAATAAAATTGTTCATTTGATGTTACAACAAAATATTTAGTTTTTCATATTCTTTTCAGCCATAAGAATACATTTTCACTAAAGTCGATGACAATGCACACAGTGTCATGGCACATGATACAATTTAACTACTACATCTACATTGCATAATATCATACACTACTGTCCTATTACCAGTTTATTTATTTACTTGTGGAATCTCTGTAAAATGTTGCGGGTGTGATCAGTTTCTTATCAACGTTTCACATTTGATGTGCTATAATATTTTATCATAATGTACTACTATAATTCTCTGTCAACCTTAATTGCAATGCCACTTATGCCTCGGTGGTAACGTATGATACTCTTATGAAACTTGCATTTAGATAGTCTAAGTTTCAAAAAGTGGGCTCGGTTTTAATATACTTTAACTCAAGTTCATAAAAGTAGAGGTCGAAAAGAATGGGTTTTGCTTCTAGCCACCTTTTCCTAATGAACACATGTAAATTTCTTAGGGTGATATGATAAGATCCAACAAATCAAGAAAGTTTCATGTCAAACAAAGACCACACACAGACACACTCAACAGTCTAGTGAATCTAACCATACATTGAATATTTCTTAGGGTGATATGATGTACACATATGCGTGCAACTTTGTCAGGGCAGGGGACGCGCGTAGTAATCAAGGATAGTAGTCACTCTCACATAATCTTGCTAGTAACTGTTGGGCTAGTTGGCATGTCCATAGACCTATGGGTTATGCTCTTTTTCTTACTTCCTGGATCCCGTTGAAAACACGAGGAGTGGAGTCTCACGTATTCATAACTCTAAAACATTTTATTTTTCTTGCAATAGGACAGACTAGCATATGCTCTAGAATTTTCCTCTTACCCTTAAAACTTAAGATGACCAGCATATGCTCTATAACCCTCTTTGTAGATATTTATTAGCAAAAATAGCCCTCTACCAATAAACTTAAGGATAACAAAATATACCAAAATACATTCATATACATAATATTTCATTTGCGATCCACAAATTGACATGTTGATGAGATTACTATTTATTTATTTTATTCTAGAGATACATGATTGAATCAAATGTTTCTGAAATATTACTTTCATAAAATATTAGCTTTTATTATTTGGAAGTGCATTAAAAATAATTTAATATTATTTTGCAAAAATTTAGATTAGTAAAAGTAACTAATCTAACTTTTTGCAAAATAATATTAAATGATTTTTAATGCACTTCCAAATTATAAAAACTAATATTGTATAAAACTAGTATTTCATATTAAATAATTATTTGTAACATTAAAGTTCATTTATGAAGCAAAGCCTTGGCGGTGCTCATGCCTTGTGAGCATGAGGTCACAGGTTCAAGTCCTCAAAACAACCTCTTATAGAAATGTACGGAAAGGCTGCGTACAATACACCCAAAGTGGGCAGGACCCTTCGCCGGACCCTATGCAAGCAGGAGCTACATGCACCGGCCTGCCCTTTTTCTTTATCAAAGTTCAATTATATTAAGTGTAAAAGAAAACTATATTATATATTTTTCATAGTACCGTGAAACAGAAAAACTTTGGAGGGTAGCGATTTGACTCGGTTCCTCAAACTGAGAAAGGCCAACAACGAGTACCGTCGAGCCATGACGGAGGAGGCAGAGCATCAAGCCGTCAGATTCGCCAACTCCGTTGTAGTGGTGGAGCACCATCTAATTTAAAAACTGCATATGCATTTTTAAAATGTTCTATAATATTAGAAACAAATTCCAAATTTAAAAAGTATTTTTTGAATTAATCTGAACTGTTTGACATAGTCACTAACGATGGGTGTTTTTCTTCCTCCCTATTAGTTGTAAGAGTTAAAATTATTTTGAAAATACTCCCTCTGATCCAAGAAAGTGATGTGGCTTTAGTTTAGCTTTAGTTCGAACATGAACTAAAGTGACGACACATTTTTGGATCGGAGGGAGTAGTTTTATGAATAGCTCAACTATTAGTCCACCCTGGCCCATCAGGTTGGATCCGCTACTGGTTGACGATCTAGTTTAGTCCATTAGTGGAATTCTGTCACGTGAAGATCAATATGTACTAGAGAATACGATGGAACTTAGCGCGTCCGGTGTATGGCTGAGGTCAATCAGCGGTGCGACAATATACTATGTTCCTAGATTAATTAACTACGCTATTAGTTGTAGTCATCTTCTTGCACAATACATAAAACTGCATGGTTTGAACGCTCGATTGATGACATCATGAGCACACGTGCATCCACTAGTAGAAAACAGGGCTATGTTCCAGGCTGGCTCAGCCTATTAGTCCCGGTTCAGTCTAGAACCGGGACTAATGTGAGCATTGGTCCCGGTTTACTCGGACCCTTTAGTCCCGATTTAAGACATGAACTAGGACTAAAGGGTGCGATGACCTTTAGTCCCGGTTCGTGCCTCAAACCGGGACTAAAGATTAGACCTTTAGTCCCGGTTTGAGGCACGAACCGGGACTAATGGGGTTGAGACCTTTAGTCCCGGTTTGTGCCACGAACCGGTACTAAAGTTTCCATTTTCAAACTCTACCCCCTGGATCGCCTTTTCAGTTTTTTAAAAAATAAAATAAATAATGGAAATGTCAAAAAAATAAAAGAAAATAAGTTTCTCATGTAATATGTGGTCTAGTTGTTGGGAAAATTTGCAAATGTGAATTTTGACTTTATTTGCAAAATCTCTCTGAAATTTGTAAAAATGGACATAACTTTTGCATACTAACTCAGATGAAAAAGTTTTTTATATGAAAAATCATCTACTCGAAAAGTTACATCCAGATTTAATCGGGGGAACCCCGTTAAACATTTGCAAAATCCTCAAAAACCTAATAGAAAAAAGTTACGGGGTTTTTAAAATCTAGAGTGGAAAAAATTGAAAAATATTCAAACAGTGGGCAAACTGTGGTCAAGCAATGGTCAAACTAATTATTCTAGAATATTAGTGTTACTAAATAATTATTTTAGTTATTTCAATTTTGGTCAAATCTGGTCAAACTGTGGTCAAACAATGGTCAAACTAATTATTCAAGAAATATTAGTGTTACTAAATAATTATTGTTTTTTAAAACAATAGTTTCAAACTCAAACAGTGAAATGTGTCACTTCATGCTCAAGCAAAATTCCTGAAGGTTAATAGGATTGACATCTTACTATTGTCAGGAAAACAACAAGTGCAGACTTGGAGTGAGGGAGAATAGAACCCGAAAGTTAAGCGTGCTCAGGCTGGGGGAGTGGGAGGATGATGAGGGGTGATTAGAGGATAAATTGAGAAGTGATGAGGGGTGGTGATTACAGACTAGAGGTTAAAATAATTCAGAAGTTTGAAAATAAAAAAAAAATTCAAAAAAAATTCAAAAGAAAATCATAAAATTTCCTTCAGGAACTGGGACTAAAGACCCTTACGAACCGGGACTATAGGCCCTTTTTCTACCAGTGATCCCTGCTTCGAGGAAGAAGCTAGGAATTTCCTTTTGTCTCTTATAAATAACTAGCTAAGTGTCTGTGCGTTGCCACGGACTAACAAATATATATATATATATATATACAAAGAGAAAATTCATGTGACATGAGAGTCAAAGGCCATTTTTATGGGATGATATCTCATGGTCATGATCTAGTAGGTACATACATCTCGTCATTGTCTTTCTTCCACACTCCATGTCTGAGCTACCACGCGACACTCGACTTCCTTCTCCCATGATGCATGCTTTTATCTCCTATTTCTCCTACCTCTACCTTGCACGACAGTACCAAGTTTCTTGTCCAACTATCAAAATCTTCTCCGGTAGGGCACCTCCTTAGATTATTACTGATTTGTACATGTTGCAAATAAGATCAACGAAAATGGATACTAAATTTTTGATGAGAAATGAGAATTCAGGGCAATATCTTCCCAAGAAAATAATAATTCCAAGACAATCTTTTTATACCTTCTGTCAACATTGGGACACACATTCCACACAATAAGCATGCAATGATGTTGATACTTGATTAATTGTCAATATATGTCTACAGTAAAGATAATTTTACTCAAAACATGTTTTTCTAAGAAGGAAGGATAATTCATATTAGAAAAAAAATAAAGGTTTGGGTTCATCCCACCAATGTTTCTCTTGTGCAACTCATCTCCGCACCTGCTCATGAGATTGGCCTGTCTCGAGCACACCACTCCCACACACCCTCACAAGAGCGGCACAACCAATCTCTGAGTGCCACTGACACACATGCATGGAGCGCTCACTCCAAGCCTGACTATACACATTCCCACTGTAGCCGAATTCAAAGAGAATCAACGGGGCATCATCCACTGCTTTCTCAGGGTCCTATTCATCATGAAATTATAGACCAAGATATTCCTCCCATACATTTTTTAGGGAAAGGATTTTTCTCGATGTTCCTCTCATCTTCATGGTAGTAATAACCTAAAAACGCCACCAGTCAACTCCGAAGAACATGCAACATTGTGAGAGTCAAAGTCATGGTTAGTCAACTCCGTCAAGAATTTCAAATTATGTGCTATCCAATACGTACTTGTTGCTGATGGAACGACCACATGGATAGCTCCTACAATCTTCATGCAGGTTGCACAAAATTACGCCATAGAAGGTTTCAAACCTTCAATGGGCCACCCTTGGCCATCCAGCCGGTGGTTTTCCATCCTTCCTTACGCCTGACGTCTTGTGGAACCAGGCGCATCCTAGATCCACCGCCTTCCATTCAGGTCGCCACACAGAGGGGAAAAATAGAGTAGGCGGTGGCGCCGAGGAGGAGGCGGTGGTTTTCTATGTCACTGGTGTTTGTGTAGTTGTGCGTTGGAACTTCACAACGTGGGGAGGATGAGGAAATGGGAGAGCAGATTGTCGATGGTGGCATGGGAAAAAGAACGCGGTCTGGGGAGGGGGTCGGTGGCTAGAACTTTGGAAAGGAAGGAAACCTGATTGTGTTTCCCTTTATTTTGTATATCGAAGTTATCGTATGGTTCATGTATGTCAACAAGTTCTATAAAAGAGAACCAAGGATTGATTGATGATTGTGTTTTATTTCATATGGAAACCGATCTGTCGGGGCTACATGTAAGTGCATTGTGATTAAGGAAAGATCAATAGATTGAATTAGATTAGAAAAAAACCAGCAGGAGGGTGGAGTTATTAATTAAGAGAAAAGTCGGCAGTGGAAGGTGGGATGAAATAAAACCGGACGAAAATAAAACCGGAGTACCAGGCTACCAACTGCTTCATTAGGAGTAGAGATACATGTACATGCGTACATGTGCGCACCGCGATATCGGTTGCATTCACATCGATTGATTGATTCTACCTTGTTCCTCGATCTTAGTTGGTAGGTGTCCAGGCCAAATTCCATCGGAAGGTGAAGGTAGTTGAGTCAGTGGAGCAGCAACGTATACAGCAAGGTGTCGAGGAAGTTCGAGTCGATGTCGGCTTCCACCTGCAATTGTCCCCGTTGGTGGACGACATCATAGCCGGCGTCTCCGCAGCTGGCAACAGCGGTGGACTCCAG
>NC_057797.1:781787232-781794649 GCF_018294505.1 Triticum aestivum
GTGCCCTGGCCCTGAACAAATGATAGATAGATAGGTACATAATTAATAATAGGTAGATTGATGGCGATGACGATCTTGTCAGTGGTCTATGCAAAAATTACAGCATAACACGATAATTAATGATGTTGCGACACAATGAGGGGATTTGTTATCAGTGACTTGTTTGTAAAAATAACATTGCGACTCGATGGAAACTCGCATGAGTAAGTTTCTAACCAATACCTATGAATTTGTTTTATTCCTGGAATTTATGAAAATTCAGAAATATTGTTTTCGCTAAGTTTATGAAGCCAACGCCATATTCCATGTTCCAAAAAATCCCAATGGTAACGCCCTGCCAGAGTGCTTGGGCTAGCTGAACAGATAGCATGCTTTGTTCCAATGAGGTCACAAAATTGAGATCCCTTACTCGGGCACAATAGTTTTTGCTAACCACTGCAATAGGAGCTAGCTCAAGTATAGAAGTTCTTAAAATATATTTATGTTAACAATATTTTATTTTGAATTCAAAACTCATTTGAATATCTTTAAAGGAAAAAATCTGAAATTTCCAAGATATTTTGAAAACCGGCTATTTCAGACCCTATAGAAAAAAGGGTAACAAGAAAAAAAAACCTTGGGTGAAATCAATGAAAAACGTAGCGCTATAACAAAATAATGCCCGGCTGCCATTAGTGTATTATATTGCGCTACAGCTTGCTCTTAATGAGGCATTGTACATTGATTTATTTAGCCATGCTATTAGCGGCGCTATGACGCGCTATTTTTTTAGTGGGCAAACACAAACACATGGACATGGTGGTTCCCCATCTAGGCATTATATTGCTTGTACTCTGTAGTCTGTACTGTGGAGTATTATTAGGAAATCATGATAAATCTACAGTGAAACAGAATAGTCAACAGTGAAACAGAGTAGTCTACAGTGAAACACATAGATGTTGTTCCAGTGGTTTGTGAGGCTTTGCTTCTTCCGAAAGGCCAACGTTCAAATCCTGGGAAACACAAAATTTTAATACTTTTTCACTCCAAACGCCCTTTGCTTGGTTTTGAGAAAAAAAGGCCAATTTGCAAATAGACACCTATAAAAAATAGCGAATATGATTAAATCAACGAGTTTGCAGACTAAATTTGATCACTTCTCGAGTTGTTGGCCTAAAGTGTGCAACCAATTTGATTTCATGGACTAGTGGCACATTTCACTCTAGATTCAGCAAGTGGAACACAGTAGTCTATAGTAAAGAACATGGAGTAGTCTAGCTACGTACAAGTGTCAACTGAGTCTCCAACTGCAACAGATGCACACAGACGTCATCTACTATCTGTACTGAATGATACTCCTTCCGTCCGAAAATACTTATTCTAGAAAATGGATAATTATTAGCAAATCATGTAGATGAAATTGATGATCCCGGATCGATGGAGCTCTGGTATCTCTGCTAACTCTACTTCACTGCTGTAGCGTGTAGCAGAGTATTCATGGAGCTATGACGTGGACAGCAGGCTGTCCAGGAAGTTCCAGTCGATATTGGCCGCCTTTTCCTGTCCCTGTCCCTGCTGCTCGACGACGTCGTGGCCGGCGTCGCCGCAACCAGCAACGGCAGTGGTAGTCGCGGGCTCTCGATCAGCTGTGGGATATTGCTGAAGATACTCTGCTTTGACTCCAACAGATCGACAGAGGAGTACTGGGCGGCCTGGCTTTGGAGGCCGAGTGCGCCGGCTCCGCCAGCGCCAGCGGCAGTCTGCCGGTAATGGAGCTCTCCACCGCCTTGGCCGTGCAGCCAGGGCGGCACGTCCTAGTAGCGGCTGAATCTCGGAGCGGGGCCATATGCGGGGAAGATGTAGGACGGCCTCTGGTTCGGGATAGGCTTCTGGAACGCCCGGCACACCACCCAGCCTTCCTCCTGCACACCACCATCATCCTCACCATCAACGCCAAATTCTCAAAAAAAAAAAAAACAGAGGAAGAAGTGAAGAATTACGTACCTGGGTGGGTGCGTGCAGGCTGTTCTGGCGGCGGTACTCGTGGATGATCCAGTCAGTTTTCCTACCGTTGGGTAGGAAGACTCCTACCGCTGGTGTTCTACAGTAGGAAAAGAGCACCAGCGTCTTCCTCATGCCCATGACACCGCGACTCCTCGACGAGGTCACCCGCTTGTCCCTGCCGATAGCCTTCCAGAACCCGGCCGCCGTAGCACGGTTGGTGCGTGTGCCGCTGGGGTACTTGCGGTCCTTGAAGCTGAAGAAGTACCACTCCGACGACGACAGCTCGTCCTCCGCCACCTGACGCGCACCCCCTCCCGTGCCGCACCTCCCTGCACAAGCACTATTGTTAATTTCCAACTCAAATCGCTAGAACACCTGCCAAAATTACCAGATCAACTTCTAAAATTCAGATGAATATGTTTGTACCTTGGAGATCCCATGACTCGATCCGGTATAGATCGACCTCTTGGATGATGTCGAGCTCGATCTTCTGGGCGGCCACCTTCCTGGCCAGGTAGTACCCCACCAGCTCCACCTCCGTCGGGTGGAATCTAAACCCTGGAGGAACACACGACTCCTCCTGATGATGCTGGTCCATTGCTAGCACCTAGCTGTCTTGTGACCTGTTCCCACGATTTGGTAGGTACTAGAGGTCGAGCGAATGCTCTGTGCCTCGGCACCGGCGCCGACGATGCTTGTCGTTGTTCTTTTCCCCTTGGGGTGTCACATTGACCCTCTCCCTACACGCCAACCCTCAAGGTGAAAACCTATGTCTGCACTGATAGACGTGGTGGTGATTCCTTGGCTTGACGGCGTGTCTTCTGTGCTTTCTCACTGCGGCGCGCTTGCACATTTATGTGTTTTTAGCGTTATTGGCTTGATTTGTCATGTATTTTTCTTTGATCAGCTCTTGAGGTGCCCCATACCTTTTATCGTTGGGGCATGTGAATTTACTAATATAAACCGGGATGAAAGTATTTTTTGACTAAAAAAATGTGAGCACCCTTATGCGGGACTTAAACCCCGGGTAGACAGTTAAATAAACTAAAGTATAGCTGCAAAGTACAAGCCGCAACTAGAATCAATCCATAATGAAGGATGGATGCACCCAACAGGTGCAACGTACGTACCAGTGCAATTGTAGCTGTGTCATGTGCGTATATTTCTCCACTGCGTTCTTTTTTTTTCCGAAAAAAAATTCCCCGGCCTCTGCATCAGAAAGATGCATACGGCCACTGTGTGGCTTGCATCATACTACGTCGTTACGGCCTGGTTGGGTTGGGCCGGTAGAATACACACATCATATTTAACGCGGTTATAGTACACTAGTGTATGTACGTGATGATGGATGCAGCTTGTGAGACGTACACACAGCTGAAAAGTGTCTTCCGCCATAATTGTGATGGTACTCAGTGATCAAGTACTACTGTCTAGTAGCTAGATTGATGTATATCAAGGATAGGTTGGTCCCAGATTATACATTCTGGTGATCGCAAATATTAATTGAGCAGAGCAACACTGTATTCGTGGACTCATAACTAAGAATATAGATTGTGCTGTCCGGCCGGGTCAGTGTCATGTGTACATATACTTACATATGAATACGTCGCAGATACTCACTTCGTTCGGAATTACTTGTCTAAAAAATAAATATATCTAGATGTATTTTAGTTATAGATACATTTATTTTTATCCATTTTTGTGATAAGTAATTCCGAACGGAAGAAGTAGTAGCTAGCTTCTGTATGGTCGCGGGGTCGTGGTCCAAGCTATGAATGTTGTAGTGATCTCATGTATCAACGTGACAGTTGCTGGTCGATCACGACTCGCGACTATCTCTGTGGGGCCATGGATGTCTAACTCAACCCATAAGTGATCGACAAAAAGAACTGTAACCTTGTAAAAAAAAGTGTAAGTTTAGTAAAGTACATTTCGTAAAAAGTGTATTTTTAACTATAATTTACATGTGTGTTTTACATCTCTGAATGTACAATTTGCTTATCATATTCTTTAGAAATGTAGAGACTATACTTTTTGTCAGTCAAACCTACGCATGGATAGCCCAAACCCAGTGTTTGGGATGGGCTCAGGCTCAATTTTTAGTGAGAGTGCCCAAACAAGCCCGACGAGGCTTTTAAAGCCGAACCTAGCAGCTTGTTCATCTCTCTTTTTTTCTTTTCTTTTTTGGCGACCCATTTCGTCAGCGGCCGTCCGTTTGGGTCGGCGCGGACAGAAAATGCGGCCCAATGCGCCGACCCAAGCGGACACACGTCCGCTTTTCGTCCGCGGGCGACTCATTTCAGGTCCATTTTGAGCCTGATTTGCGTCGGCGCGGACACGCGACGGACGCGCACGCTCGCCTACTTCTGTCCCCGGGCCTGCTCGTGTGTCACACATTGGCCTCCCCCCGGCCAACAAGCAACCCTCGCCCCGGCCTCCTCCGTCACCGACGCCACCGCCCATTTTGCCGGCGACTCTTCCAGCTGCCGCCGCCTCCACATCCGCCTAGCAACGCCGCCCCTGCCCCCAGTCGCCCGCCGCCGCCGTTTGCCGCCGGGGAGCAAGCTGGTTTCCGCCGCTGCTTCCCCCACCGCCCAGCCGCCCCGCGACCAAGAAGACGCCTCGCCGCCCCCGCCACATACGACCGACACACTCGTTGGACGCCGTCACACTCGTCCGACGCCGGCCGGGCAGCTAGCTGGTCTGTGGGCGCCGCGTCTCCCCTCGCCGGCCGTCTCCTTCTTCGACGCCCACAAGCTGTTCGACAGTTTGCCAAAGTACGAAAATGGACTCCGCCGACGAGTTTTTTTTCCACAATTTCCTTTGCGACTACGACGATTTGTCGTCCGACGACGAGGAGAAGATATTGGTTGTCGTGTTGGTCCATCACCACCTCAACAACCAGCGGCCATTGTTCCGTGGCTCCATTCTGGGGCACCTTCCGGCATTGAATCGTAACTAGGAGAGCGGGCATTTCCTTCTCTGGAAGGACTACTTTGATACAATAAACCCGTTGTTCAAACATCACAAATTTCGCCGCCGGTTCCGTATGAGTAGGCAGGTTTTCAACTGTATTAGAAAGGGAGTGGTCGGCTATGATGACTAGTTCGAGTGCAAAGAGGATGCCGTCGGCAAGATTGGTTTCTCCTCTTATCAGAAATGCACTGCCGCCATCCCAATGCTTGCATACGGAGTGCCCGGTGATCTCATTGACGAGTACGTCTGTATGAGCGAGTCTACATGCCTAGAGTCCCTGTATAAGTTCTGCAAGACTGTGATTGCTGTGTTTGGCCCTGAGTACTTGAGAGAGCCGACAACTGAAGATACAACTCGTTTGTTTGCGATGAATGCTAGCAGGTTCTTCCCGGGGATGCTTGGCAGCATAGACTGCATGCACTGGGAGTGGAAGAACTGCCCTTCTGCTTGGCAAGGGCAGTATAAGGGACATGTCAGGGCTTGCACTGTCATATTAAAGGCCGTGGCGTCTCAAGATCTCTGGATCTGGCACTCTTTCTTTGGCATGGCTGGATCACACAATGATATCAACGTGCTTCAACGCTCGCCGGTGTTTGCTAGGCTTGCTGAAGGCAACAGCCCACCGGTAAACTTTACTGTCAATTGCCACAACTACGACAAAGGGTACTATTTGGGTGACGGTATCTATCCTCATTGGACCACTATTGTCAAGACAATATCCAACCCTGTCGGAGAGAAAAGGAAAAGATTTGCCCAAGAGCAAGAGAGTGCTAGAAAGGATGTCGAGTGTGTCTTTGGTGTTTTGCAATCTCGATGGGGCATTGTTCGGTATCCTGCTAATACTTGGAGCACGCAGAAACTATGGGAGATGATGATTGCTTGTGTGATCATGCACAATATGATCGTAGAAGACGAGCGCCCGGAACGTCTGTACGATCAAGGCTTTCAGTTTCAGGGTGAGAATGTTGTGCATGAGCATGGAGTAGCGGCAACATTTGAGCAGTTCACTCAGTTTCATGAAGACATGCATAATTGGGAAACTCACGTGCAACTGCAAAATGATTTGGTTGAGCATATGTGGACTCATGTTGGCAACCAATAGATGTATCTTTTTTTATTCGTTTGCAAAACTATGTAAAACATTTTTATTTTTATTTGGCGTGTAAACTATACTATTTATTTGAGCGGACTATTTTGTTTGTTAAATTTTCATTTCACAATATGTTAAATGCAATGCAAAATTGGGCGGCCAGCCGGCCACGCCTGCACATATGAATCGGCGCGTTGGACGCGCTGCCGACCCATATGAAAAACAGGGCGGACGCCGGGCGAGCGGCCGACCCAACGGACAAAAAACGGACGAAATCGCCGTCCGTTTGGGTCGCTTCGTTGGAGTTGCTCTAAAGAATCCAGCATAATTGCTTTCTGCCTTCTTCGGACCTTGGAAGATCGTCTACAACAAGACGCACGTAGGAGTACATGTTATATATTGATCAAATGCCGTTTGGTGCTTTTTGTCCTAGATCGATCATTCTCCTTTAGTTGCAAGATGACCGGCCGGGAAAGACAGACGGGTCCAAACTGCACTCTTGTTTCTCTCTGTTGTTTACTCTTCCTCTTTTTCGTTTGCACGCTTGCTTTACCTGTGTCTCCTTTGGTTGCAGACTATTGAAGCAGTTTTGTCGCTTGCTTGTATCTACCTTTGCTTGTAAGCAGTCCTGCAATGATCTCACTTTCACTATCTACCGGATCAATGGGAACCCAGCTCGCATTTCTTACGTAATCTATGTTCCATTTGCATTTCATCGTGTGTGCGCTTTTCGTTCCTGCAAAGACCGACTGGCAGTTTTGATGCTTCTATTAAGATCTTCATCCGTAAGCAGGTTGATGCATTCCAGCTATTTTTGTTCAGAGACAATCGTACCTTTTGCATGCATCCAGAAATGTACCTTTTGCATGCATCCGGGGTCGTGTGTGGCGTGCGGCGGCCCATCCTTTCCTGCTCTCATTCGTCCAGCCTCTCCCTCTCTCCCTCCAAACCCTAACCAGCGTCGGCCTCCCTGCCCCGCCGCCGTCGTCTCCTTCGCCTCCCGGAGCTCAGCCCGAGATTGGTGGCGCGGGGTTCCTAGCGGTCTTCCTCCCGCTGCTCTGGGTGGCGTGCCGCCTCCGCCGCCTGCAGGAGGGGGCCGCGGTGGCCGCTGGACAGCCCGGCTACCAGCAGCTCGCGCCGCCCAGCCGTGGGTCACCTCCCTCCTCCTCCCCATCGGGACTAGGCAGGAGGATGAGCGCCGTCGCGCCGCCGCCGCACACCCCCTGTCGTCGCGCCGCCGCTGTCGCTGATGGTGGTGTGCCGCCCAGGTGAGAAACAGCAGAAAGAATAGGAAGCAGAGAGGGTGGTGGGGGAGGAAGAGGAGATCGCGGTCGGCAGCTCTGCGTCCATTCGTCCAGGTTTGGTAAC
>NC_057797.1:781795012-781816961 GCF_018294505.1 Triticum aestivum
GGGCTACATCTGGATATATTACATCAGGTCATTAAAAGTCCGATTGCCCTGAACAGATTATGTGGTTTCAAAAGTGCACATTTTTTTGGGTTTATAATTCTCTGCAATAAAAGTACTCAACGACAAATGATCATGTGCATCTATTTTCTGAGAATTAAATACCTATCTCTCTGGATAGGTGCCTATGGACAGATGGGACCAGTTGATTTATGTATTAAAAGGGTAACTACAATGTCAAGAGACCTTCACAATTGTTGGGTAGAAACATTTGTTGCTAATTGAACTGTAATTTGTCCAAATAATTATATCAATGTTTTTGGGTAAAAACATTTGTTACTCGTGGCTGTGATGTATGCATATGTGTATTTTGATGGCCGTTCTTTGCTTGCTCCATCCGTTCTATGTTATAAATCGATTGTATCGGCTGCTGCAGCGATAATGGATTTTATTCTATCAACCCTTGTGATTAACTGACATCTGAACAATGGCATAAATGCCATCATCCAGTCAGGATTTACTTACAACACTAACAGTGGAAGCATTATCTTTGTTCAGTTATGTACCTAAGAAAGCTCATGTAGGAATCTGATTTGGATATGTAGGTGCAGTCTCATGCAAAGGAACAGAGAAGATAATTTGATGTCAATGACTCATGGATGGAAATTAAAATACAAGCGGAAATTATTTACTCTTTTACTTAGTATAAGTTATTGATTGAGATGTCATTTCATCCTTCTATTCTAATTTTATACCCCTATGTTCTTGGCAAAAAAATAGATTATTTGGTTCTTAGCTTGCTCAAACCCGGGGTACTTTATCTTGCTCAGTCATTTTAAATGATTTTGTGCAGGACGAGATAATACCGACGCCCAATCCGGATTTAGACGCCACATCTCTGAACATTAGAAACACTGAGCAGTCAATGTAAGCTTGCCCATGCTGCTTCCGCACGACGTTATATCTCTGGTCGTTTGTGCTTCCATAGCTCTAGACATGAACTTCCTGATATGGTAATAAACTCACGGTGGAGAACCCTCTCATATTTATTAAACTTGCTTGCTTGCGCAGGTTACTTGCTCTAAATTTTGATATAGGATATTCTTGAGAATGAGATGTAATTTTAGGAAATAGTTAGTTTTCAGTCTTTTATTTTATCCTGAAACTAATAAAGCCAGAGAGTGACATTCATTTCTTTCTATACCATGGCTTACATACTGAGATTTAGAAGATCCGAAACCTTTTATGAAAGGGCTACTCTAACCAATAATAAGTACTTCATATATGCTTACTAAGGTTCTATATATACCCATTCAGAAAATGTATTGCTTAGGCTACTTGTGCACTGAAAAATTATTAGATCCCTTGCTGCATTAATACTGGCATCCAAAGTTTCTTCTATGTATATTATGTTCAATTTTTTTGTAAAATGCACAACTGTCTTAAGCTTTAGTTTCTCTTTTCTCTTTATGTTGTATCACCTATATGAGGATATCTACTAACTTCAGATGCATATATAATGTATTTGATGACACAAAGAAAACTACAGTAAGCAGTGTGTTGGGCTTGCAAGATTACAGACGCCGGTCTCTGTTTCCCTTTGCCGACGGCGGAGTCTATCGACAAGAGCGATGGATCTGGAGATTGATCAAGAGGTACCCGCCCCTGCCTCTCCTCTTCGATTGTTTTTTGCTTTTGCTTCTGCTTACTTTCCTGCTTTCTTATCGTAGGTTACCCCCCACCGGCGCCACATTTTGTCGACCTAATTGGCATCTCCTCGGCCGTTTGGAACCAGCGAATTAACTTGCGCATCTCTAGGTTATGGTACAAGCGAGGTGGCTTTGATGATGGCCCTATCAAGAGTATACATATGGTCGTGAGTCGTGACTGATGAAAAGGTGAATGCCTATTTTGTTCTCCAGTCTTTTGCGATACGCTGCTTATGCAAGTGGTGGTTGTTGTTTCTCTACATTGTTGTCTCTGTAGGACATTTAAGGGCTTTCCTTAGTTGCCTGTGATTTGAGTAGGATAAATTATGTCTTTGTAATGTTGACAGCCTATATCTTTTGACGCTGTTCTCCAGGATTATAAGATGCTTGTTGGTTACTGAATGTGTTCTCTGGGTGTGTTTTTTCATAGGGAAACCATGCTAACGCGACGTTGCCTAACGAGGTCGTGGACATGTTTGTGGACGATCTACATGAGAGAAATTTATATGTATGTGCCAGGATCTGTGTGAAGCCCCCTGAGGTAAATACTGAGGGCAGTTTAGCTTTATTTGCGGTTATATATGCCTGTGAGCTGCAGAAACTATCATGTCCTGTAAATTGTTTCTTTGCCATGCTAATTACTTTATCATTCAATTCTTGAGGGTACGCAGCTTTTATTTCACTCCTAGATTCAATCAATCATCCATTGGCATTTCAGTTCTGTGAAACAGTTTTCATGCAGCTATATGTTTTTCAACATCTCAACATATAGAAGAGACCTGATGGGAACTATCCATGTGCCTCCACATGCTTTGTATTGCATAATTTCATTAGCTTCCATAGATGGTCTCGTGCATAAAACACTACCGCACCAACACCTGAGTAATTGTATTGGTTTCTCCTCAAGTACCATAATGCAATCTTGTCTTCGATTGTAAACCCTGGTTTGGTATTTTTAGTTGCACGTTTCAGTGAAAGAAAGAAAAAACAGTGTCAAAGTATAATGCACATCGTTGTGGCATGGTAGACTCTGTCGTACGACAAAATTTGGTCAGATGGTCCTTTCAGGTTCTCTCATATTTTCTATAGATAGTTGGGTTCTCGGATACAAATATAATTTCAGTAATCCGATGATTTTGGTCAATCCCAGATTTAATTGTTGACATAGCATTTGACATTTAGTTCAGTTAAAAATATCATGCCAAGTGGCTTCCTTTATTTATGTCCAAATTAAAAATCATATGCAAATACACTTGTGCAATAAATAATTTTTAAATTTGTTTTGGTCCATTCTCTCAGCTCACATTGATTTCACTCTTTTTTAGGACTCCAATAGGATTTGCATATACAAATGATAATATACATTTATATTGAACTCATCGCCGCTCTGAACTCATATCTAAACGGATCACAAATACTAGACTGAATGGACTGTTGCAGAATTAACAGAAAACCAGGGACCACCATCACCCTACTAGCGTGCCTGAATCATTCATCATGTTGCACTTTAGAGTCTTCATGGTCTTCTGCTTAAAAATCACTTCTTCCACTCGTTTTCCTGACAAAAACTATTGATTTCTCAAAAGTCTTGTTGTTTCTCTTCCAACCTTTGTACTTCAGAAACCTATGAATTGTATTGATTGCCAGCCCTTGTCCCCTCATCTGTTACTGCTTTCATGCTAACCAGATAACACTGTTTGAACCAGCAAAACAAGATTATTTTTCTGTTTGGATTCTAGAACATTACTGGGAGGTTCTAAGAAAAGAGTGATATTTGCAAAACCATGCTTTTATTCAGCTTAATATTTTTGGACTAATCTAATCTTTATTTTTTCAGGTTGCCAAAGAGGCTTCTGACATGGTACTAGCTGACGACAATTTCAGTACCATAGTTGCCGCAGTTGGTGAAGGAAGATCTATTTACAATAACATTAAAGCTTTCATAAGGTTTGTGCACTGAGAGCCTTTTTCTCACTTCTCATTGACAGTTTTGTGGTTGCTGAATCTATTTACAATACGTATTTGTGCTTGTTCTATATGGCTTGCTAAAAATGATGTTCCTGAATCGAGCATGATTGCGTGATTGTGTCTGCTTTCATACTTCACATCCAGTTGGTGGAAAACCTTCTATTCCTTGAGTATTCTGAAGGCCCTTGCTTCACTGCTGCAGATATATACATGATTTCCTCAAACATTGGTGAAGTTGCTTCAATCTTCCTTACCTCTGCTTTGAGTATTCCTGAGGGGTTGATACCTGTTCAGTTTCTATGGGTAAATCTCGTCACCGATGGCCCCTCTGCAACTGCTTTGGGTTTCAATCCGCCTGACAAGGACATCATGAAGAAACCACCAAGGAGAAGCGACGACTCATTGATTACTCCCTGGATTTTGTTCTGTTACCTGGTAAATGATCACCACATATTTGTTTGATCTGTTTTAGGCATCTCTGTCTTTCTTCTCGAGATTATAATTCTCACCAATCACATAACTTGCAGGTCATTGGCCTTTACATGGGGGTTACAACCGTTTGTATCTTTGTCATCTGGTACACCCACGGATCTTTCATGGGCATTGATCTCACTGAAGATGGCCACACTTGTCAGTTATCACAACCCTCGAACTGCGGCCAGTGCTCTAGCTGGGACAACTTCACAGCTGTGCCCTTCATTGCTCGTGCTAGAACTTTCACCTTCTACGACAACCCCTGCGACCACTTCCAGGCCCGCAAAGTGAAGGCAACGACGCTCTCACTGTCCATGCTCGTGGCGATCGAGATGTTTAACTCGCTCAACGCCCTCTCTGGGGACGCGAGCCTGCTGAGGATGCCTCCGTGGGTCAACCCATGGCTGCTCCTGTCCATGTCGGTGTCATTCGGAGTTTCGGACTGCACTTCCTCATCCTCTACGTGCCGTTCCTCGCGCAGGTGTTTGGCATGGTGCCACTCAGCCTTAAAGAGTGGCTCCTGGTGCTCCTTGTCGCGCTCCTGGTCAGTGCACGAGGATCTGTTCACCGATGTGGATAGGCCGCTCCAGTTCGCGTAGACTGCCACCGTCCTGGAGGTACACCACCTGCCAGCAACATGCTAGATCTCGCTTGGCCTTTTCTTTTCTCTTGATCTGTTTGTTTCTGAGCTTTGCATTCTATGGCTTTGGACTCACATCTTGCAGGCACCGGAAGGCGGCCGGAAGGAGGCAAGCGGCGGCCTCACCGCTGACTCACTCGCCGCTGACGCCCGCGGCGACGACCGGATCCTGGCCGTCCCGTCCCCTTCCCGTCAGATCCGTCAAGGTCCAGCGGACGACGGCGACCATCTCCGGTAGCTGGTAGGTCCCATCTGAGGGAGGAGGGCTGGGGGCTGGAGGGATGGAGAAGCTCTCATCGGCAGCAGCTTTCGTGGAGGGGCGGTGTGTACGACGCCTGTGACCACGCCTGCAGCATCTGCCTTAAGGCCTTCTGTGACAGTGAGTCCTGCACGGTAGATACCTTTGTCTTGCGGATATAATGGTGATTGGCGATGGAAATCTTTCGATTTAGTGGTAGACGTGTCTGAAGTTGAATCTGTTCTGTTTTTTTGTTTTGAATTGTCACAGGTTACAAGCTGCAAGCATGATTTGCATCTCCAGTGCATCCTTCAGTGGTGAGGACCATGATTTCTTGCCTTTGCAATTTGACCAAAAGTTCTGTAACCATTCGACAAGGTGAGATCTCCTAATCTCCCCCCTACCGTTTTCCCTTTTGGCTGATGTGATTTTACTCTGTTTGTGGGAGTGGGAGTGGTGTTACTTTGCAACCATGAATAGTGAAGTACATGGCTTCATGTCTTGGATAGTTTCCACTTTAGATTTAGATGGCATTGGTTGTGTGCGATAATGTTGTCACTTGGTGGTTTTGATAGGATAGTGCCTCATCCTATAGGACATGCTTAGACCATCTGAATATTTTTTTGCGGACAACACACTTGCACCATGATTTATAAGATTTTCTTTATCTCACATGTTGGCCTGAGGGATTCACTATCTACAGTGAGGTCAATCATTTTGTCTAAATGGTGGTGTTACATCATAATTTACATGTACTGCATCACACTATAGTGTCTTTTTTTAGCCTTGTAGGTATATTAGATAAGTATATCTAAGAAATGGTCGATGTTTTATGATGATTGGTTCGTGTTGTGGAGCTACTGCGAATGATCATACGAACCAAGTCAACCATAATTTTTTTTGTTCTGGTTTGGATACTAAAGGTTGTTTATATATGAAAAGAAAATATGCTTCCAGGAATGTATACACCAACTGCAGTCCTGCACACACAAACATGTTGCCAGGATTCCATTCAACCAAATTCTAAATGATAAAATATTATATAGGTATTTAAATTCAAAATCTTGTTGGTAGCTTACCAAGCTGACCGCTTGATTAAATTCAAGTGGAACAAAGTTTGCGTCATTTCGTGCCGATTTTATTGTTAACACCAATTACGTAATAAACTATCTGTGAATAAGACAGTGGTAAGAGATGCAGTAGAGCCTGAATAATTTGGTATCTTTGCACATTTAGTACTCTTACTAAATGGCTCCACACAAGCGAAACCAGCTGAAACTACACATGCTGAGAAGACAAGCTCAAATAGAAGAGCAACATGGATATGCAATTTTACATTCTCTACCCTCTCTGTGAAGAAATATAAGAGCATTTAGATCACTAAAGTAGTGATCTAAACGCTTTTATATTTCTTTACGGTGGGAGTAATATCTATTTGTTCTAAGCATTTTGCTAAATGACTGCATGGAATTAATTGCAATGGTTTTTTAGGCATCTCGGCTTTTGTGGGTAAAAGGATCCACGTACCGGTTGACGTTGGGGATCATCTGCCTGTACACCAACTATCTCATGATTTATTTTACCGCTGACTACCATGACATGGTCTAAAGACTAAACTTCGACGATTTTGTAGAATTGGCTTGTGTTAAGCATTTGTACTGTGATTTTAACCTGCTAATGTGGTTCATACTGAGATATTAATACCATGCAGCATTTAGTTCTCTGTTTGTACTGAACCATAACTATTATATGTGTTCTGCTTCCTCCTGCTTTTCTTTCAAGAAGTATTGCTTTCATTTTAATTAGGGCCTTTAAGATACGATTCCGTAATTGTTCATGTTCATACCATATACTAATATGTGATGTTGTTTTATATTTGTACTACGTTTTGAACTTGCTGAACCGAACTGAAATAGATGGAATGTTTCTTCTTCACTTTTATTCTTATCCATGCTAAGCATTACCTGCTTGACCAAAATGTTGGAACCAGCACCTTCGCGCGAAGGCGCGATCTTGATCTAGTGTCTAGTACTGTAGCATGCGTGCATGCAGCTTCACAACACAGAACGTGTGCGTGTAAGAAACGTACGTGCCCGGTCGGTTCCCAGACTCCCAGTACGTACGCCGTACTCGTTGAGTAGTAAAAATCAAAGTACAACTTGTTTGATGCCAATATTTGACATTGCAAATACTTGGAAAGCCAACAATTGGCAATTTTAAAAGTTGCCTAAAAATTGGCAACTTCTCGTGAGGTTGGCAAGTAAAATTGGTAAGCAACCAAACACTAACCAATATTTGACATTTGCTAAATGTTGACATTGCTAACTTTTGGCATCAAACCAACCATGCCCATAAAGACGGACATAACAAAACTGAAAAAATAGCAAAACGTCTCTGAGCTTGACATCAATGTCCGTCACCAGCCTTAGACACCACCACAACAGCCAACAAAGAAAAAAATGAGGCCATTGCCGTTGAACGAATCAGGCCGGGGCAACACCCCGGACACATCATCGAACCCCAGATCTGTCATCCCACCTCGACGATGACGCCGAAGGAGGAAACCATACATGTCATCTGTAAACCATGAACCCAACACCTGTTCCGTCTTTCAGGTGTCGTCGATGCAGACCATAATCTGCATTCGGTCCTGGACTATCTCCCAAGTTCCGCGCCAGCGTTGGAGCAAACACCATCACAACGGCGGAGCCCGAGGACATAAGTCCACCACGAGGATGATGCCACCGCCACACCATCCTTACTTGAACAGACTGATTTCCAAATCCGTCCCCAACTATAGGATCGATTGCCTCGTTAGGGATAGATTTGAAGCTTCTTATTCAGCGCTGTCATCGCCACCGCCAAAACGAAGATGATGAACAGCCGAAAAACCTAAGCTACTAGGGCCTAACCCCCCTCACCACCAACGACCGAGGTCGCCGGCGGAGGGGAGCCGTCGGAGGAACGAGGCGGAGGGACTCTCCTGGCGGTTGCTAGGGTATCTTGTCGCCTGCGTGAGAGAACAGAACCAGGTTTGTTGCAATTTGGCAGGTTGCCGTACCTACCCATTCGAGTGTCTGACTACTGTCGTCCATCAGTTCGGCAGCATTGCAGTTCTGAGATATATACATATCGATGTACATACATATGTACATACTGAATGGACATGTGAGTGTATGTGCGTCTATATAAGCGTTTGCGTTTATACTTTGTATAAAAAAAATGATGAGTCATCTAAAAATGCAATCCAGTGGAAAAGTGAGAATTAATCAAGGACGAAAGAGATCACTAAAGAAGGCACTCGTTCCAATCCAAGCTACCCTACAGTGGAAGAAAAATCCTATGGGACGGGGCCCCATAGTCTCCCTGCTGGCCCCTCCTCAGATGTTGCCACATCATCAACGGCACACAACTTAAAGCAAACCTAATTTCCTAGTTAGTTGATTCGTATAACACACTAGGTATGGCAGTATGCTACGATACAATATCAAACGGATCGATACTTTCCATCTAAACGCAACAGAACACAGCGATCATCTCACCGGCTCACCGCTGCGCCATACATCGGCGCCATCGCGACCTATCCCCCATGGCAATCCCGCCATGCTCAGAGGTCGCAAAAGTAGTATCATGAATTTTTTCCTAAATCTGATGAACTTTTTTCAAATTCTATGAACTTTTTCTCAAATCCGATGATTTTTTTTAAATTGATGATGTACTTTTTTCAAATCCGATGATTTTTTTCAAAATCAATGACTTTTTTCAAATCCGCGATGATGTTTTTTATTCAAAATTGATGAACTTTTTTCATACTTTTTTTATTCCATGAATTTTTTAACCCACAAACATTTTTAATAAATCTATGAACTTTTTTTTATTTCACAAACATATTCAAAATCGTAATAAACCGGAGGCCGGTCTTTTTCCTGAACCTGCAGCGCAGCACGGCGAGAAAAAATGCTAGCGAGGCGAGCGAGCGAGCGGCAGCGAATCAGGAGGGAGCGATGGAGCGCTGTTAAATGGGTCGCGGCCCGCTACTGGTCCCTATAGGCGCCACTTCTCCAACGGGCTCCTGCAGCGCCCAATAGTTGGGACCAGCTGCTCGACCAGATCAAGACCGAAGTGGCTGATCTATCTACTTTGCGCTGAGAAGGAATTTGGGGGCCCGGTACCAAAGCCGGCCCCAGTTTGTGGTATGATATACACCCATCATGGGTCTGCGGCCTTTTTCTTCCGGTTCTCAGTTTGAATTGTTCAAAACAACTAGTAATCGACTTCAAAAAAACAGCAACTAGTAATCCCACCCAAGTCATGGGGTTTCCTATGTTCCTCGCACAAAGGTGGCTATGTTTGATTCCCTCTCAAGCCCGTTGTTCCCCAAACTGCCGTCCAGTCGAGGACATAAGTAGGGGGAACTCAATTCTATATTACTATATTAGATGTGTAGTTTCTTTTCATGTAGGTCTTTCTTCCTGTTTTCAAGTAGAGATATGAACGCGGTGATGGCACCGTGACAATAGAACATGTCCCTCCGGCCTCCTCCCCTTCATGCCGATGTTCGCTCCACTGCTGATAGTAAGCTTGTGAGAGCAATCCCTTAGATCTAGGCAACATGATATATTGCGTGATATATTTTTGTGGAGAATTTGTGTAGGCTATTGGACTGCACCTAATACCTAGTAGGATTTTTTGTCAATTTGAATTGTTTTTCAATTTATGTATACCATCCATTCTATAAACCCGAGAAGCGATACAATTATGAGTTTCACTGGGTAGATGTGAATCACTAAAAGTTTATCAACAAAAATGTCCTGATGTCCACGTGTACTACTATCAACTATGTGTGGATATAGTAATGCTATATTGCCCACTGTTCAATAATTCATCCGATTAATCAGTTAAGGGGTCAGTTAATCACTACTCGTAGTGTGGCTGAAATGAATAACACCTACTCGTCGTGTTAACTTGTCAAGCCGATTAATTAGGCTATTATACCGATTAATCGGTTGTCAGGCCGATTAATCGCTGCTTGCCCATTGACTTGTGGGCAAATAAAGCCCAAAATTTTGGCCCATAACCCCACCCAGCCCCATGTCGCTCCTCAATAGCTAGGGTTCACCAAACAGTAGCATATTTTGGTATATTACATAGCTGGGAGCATGAGAGTATGGTATGATACGTGAAAAACTAGATATATGTCGGCAAGTTTCTATTTAGTTCTTGCGATTAATGGTCGCCCGATTATTCCAGTTAATAGGCCGATTCGCCAATTAATTATTACTCCTAAGCAGGCCGAGCAGCTACCAGTTACCGATTTCCCGAACAATGATATTGCCATGCATAAAAATAAAACTCACGGACTGAGCTTAGCTCAGATGGTTAGGTTCCTTGTGGTGGAACCAACCCACCAGGGGTCAAGTCCTAGACTTGGCATTGGCGGTCATATTTGTAGACGAGGAGAGGATCTTTGGGCAGTTTATTGCTATATGTATTTACAAGTCGATACCATATATGCTCCTCTATTCTTCTGCTGCTAGATGTTGGTAGTCTTCGATAGATTGAGCTTCTTCCCTGGCATTTCTGCAGTCCAGTCCAAAGATATCACCCTATTCCTTTGATACCGTAGCATAGTTTTGATCTAAGTCTTGCGAGTACTTTGGATGAGTACTCACCGTTGCTTTGCTACTCTTTTTAATCAACCCGGTTGCTGCAACAGCTTGTAGCACCGCGGATGCAGGTGGTTCCGATGGTGCTTACTACGCGGAGACCGACATCGACGAGTAGTTCCGAGGTCATAGGCAGGAGGCCCGTGCCTTTTCGATATAGTGTCGTTGTCATGTTTAGCCTTCTTAAGACAAACTTGTTTAACATCCTAATTATCGTGTTATGTTGCGGTTTTTACATAAGCCACTGACATCATCGTCATTTTCATCCATATTACTACCTTTGTAGTGCAATATTCACTAATTTTTTTTCAAGCGAGCTGAGAATAGCTATACTTGACATGGGTGCTTGCATTTTTCTGGATTCTATTCCATGCTTTCGGTACTACTTTCTTAGTGGTACCGTGTGTGTGTCAATTACATGTTGTCTGTGGCAACTTCATCTATCTCAAAATCTGCCAACTCAATATGTCGAAGGTGCTCATAGGGTTGTGTATGTGTGCATGTGTATTGTGAGCATCTACATATGGATTGTGTTTCACAAATGAATGAATCTTTTCAAAATGAAATATGCCACACTTTTTGAAATTTATGTGGAGACCTACATTTTTATTTCCTTCTTCCCCTCAACATACATGTAGTCATATCTAATGAAAAATATTCATGTCTTACAATTTTTTTATCAGGTTGTAGTACAAAATATATTATGAAATGTCATACTCTATCAGAAACACAATAAATCAAATATGACACACCGCGGTATTAACCATATACGTGAATATATGACACAATTTCTTGTCATTAGGTGCAACAAATTTAACATGTGCTATGCCATGTATGATAATAATTTGTGTGTGCAAATCAAAAAATGGGAGTGATACCTGAAGGAAATTCAAATGTAAATGGAACATGTTTATTTTTATTAAGCAAAAGAGTATGCGCATTCCGAAAACGTTGGAGACTTCTTGCTTTCTTTTGTTACACTTACATTAGAAATTTTTTTAGATATGCATAAGGATTACGCTGGTCTGTAGCGTGACTACCTCTCGTCACCTTTTGTGTGGCAGCTTTTAAACTTATCACATTTTGAAATATATTCAAGTAGGGAACCTCCCCCCTCCACCCGGGGTCCATTTTAAAAATAATTCCAATGTTTTTGGGTCTCAGGTTTGTTTCGCAGGTCCTACTTCAAGGGATTGCTTAGTTCTTCTTCCAATTACTCTCATTTTGTGTACATCTTTGTTTGTGCGTCTTGGCAGTGATATGGAGGCGCCAATGGCATCCCAGTTGGTGTAAGTCTACCGAACCTCCTCAGCGTCCCAATGATGTACTCCCCAGTGCTTGCGTCGGTCTTTTAAGGGTTTAGTCTCCTGAACCATTTTGTACAGTGTGTAAGGTCTCTTGTTCTGTCTTAAGCTTTCGTGAGGTAGTGGCGGTAATGGCAGTACGATGTTTTTTTTCTTCCAGGGGTTTTCTCATGACAGTACTACACTGGTCAATGGAGGCATCCTGCAAGTGTAGTTACCCTCAGCATGTTGTTATAGTCGTAAGCTCCTCAAAGTTACATTCATGTAATTTACCATATCGTCTATGAAATAATAGTGACACAACCCTAAGAAACTTGTTTGCCCAGAAGACAACTTTAGTTCTATTGATTTTGTATGTTTTATAGAAATTCGGAACGGTTGGATAGACTTTTACCTCTCATTCGTATTTTTGGATTATCCTTTGATGTGTGGGTGCCATAATGGCACAAAATACCTAGGAAAGGAGAGTCATGTTGTTTTTATTCAAAATTATTATTCTAGAATTTTCTATTCATGAAGCCTAATCATGATCTAGACATCGCTATCAGAATATTTTCCGGACCATCCATTTATACTAGAAATGTATAAACTCTGTTTATGCAAGTATCACAAATGAATCCACGAAAACATTCAAGACCATGTTTTTTGTTCCTATTTTCTCTCATATATGGTATTGGATTTAAATCTGTAAGGTCCAATGTGTCAAAACTATCTAATGTCACTTCTATTACAAACACGATTAGATTGTGCACAGTGGATGTATATTTTAAATGACGAACATTAAAAATGTAGTGTGAGTTTGTTATTAATATTTAACAACGTTATCACATGACCGATTGTCATAAGTTATTTAAAAACTATATTAGTTTTGAATGTGATACGATAAAAATGAGTTAAAAATAAGCATAAAGGTTTAGTATAAACATGTTCGAATTGTGACTCATCAACCTCACAAACCATTTTTATAGATAAATTGCATAAAGCTCAACTTCAAACTTGTGAAGTCGTTAACTAGTAGAATTGTGATACTTATTATTACGAAGACAATAGCTTGAAGAAAAACTAAAAAGATTACGTGCAAAGATCGCTCAAGAACTACAGGAATTAGCTAGTTTCCTAGGTTCAAATCAGCCTCGGCGAAAGCTAAAATCTTCTCGGCAAAGACATTGCTGAGTTCAAAACTCAGCAAAAGGGACTCATCTGTTTTTCAATCAACAATGTTTACAGCGCAAAGTTCTTTTCTTCAGAAACTCAACAAACACCCAAAAAATCATTACCGAGTTTCAAAAAAATGAACTCGACATACAAATTATGTACACGAAATGGACCTAACGGCACTGACACAGTGGGTCACAGAGTATTTATTGAGTACGAAAACTCAGGGAAGGTAAATGGTCTTTACCGAGGATGGTGGGATTAGTGCCATGTCATCGATCCATGCCACTTCCTACCAACCAATCAAAAATGCGTACAGATATGTGTTTCTTTGCTTAGCATTTTATCATAATCTTTAGAATGATATAATGACATTATACCTTGAAATTTTTACCACAACCTTTAAGGTTCATGTAAAGACATCATGCCAAGTTTAATATTTTTCCGAGTTCATTTTTATTTTTTGAATTAAAAAACTGATAAACATCATGTTCGGGATGGAGTCTCAGCACAGTCATGTTTGGAATTATTTATGTTGTTTTGTATAAGTCCTAAACATAAACTCAAGAACACATATATGATTTTTCAAATCAGTTTTGCCAACCTTTTCAACCACTTACAGTTCCAATTCGAAATATATTCGTTAAATGTCTTAAAGATAGCAAACGGACTCCGAAAGATGCCAATTTTTTTACATGGGTCATGTATTGGTATATCATGAGTGTAGAAAAAATTCAAAGCCAATGGATGAAGCATTGGTCTCTTCGCCTTCAAACTAGACCCATCCCTTCTCAAAATCATGTTTCTTCCTTGGAGATGGTTTGATTTCTAAACAACCTATGTCATAACTTTTGCAAAACCTTCTCAATTTTTTACCACACTACAACTATCATAGGATGACACCACGTCAAGTTTCATACTTTTCGGAATTCGCTTGTATTTTTTGGAATTAAAAAACAAAAAAACATGTTTGGGATGAAGTATTAGCACCCTCATGTTCTGAATTCTTTTGGTTTTCTTGTATAAGTCCTAAACATAGACTCAAGGACACATATATGATTTTTAAAATAAGTGTCGCCAACCTTTTCATCTACTTATAGTTCAAATTTGAATTATATTTGTTAAATGTCTAGAAGTCACTAGTAGAAAACATGGCATCAGTCCCGGTCCTAGAGGGCCTTTAGTCCCGGTTTTGCAACCGGGACAAAACGATCGGGACTAATGCCCATGCATTACTAGGGAAATGCCTATACACAGGAGCTTAACAGTAACGCTTTTAAAAAAAACACTACTACTAATTATCAGTAGCGCTTGCACGTGGCAAGCGCTGCTACTATGCACTTACTAGTAGCGCTCTTTTCATAAACCACGTTACTACTACAATTGCCAGACCGTTGCCGGCATGCCAGGAATAATAGTAGCGCTTATATGTAGGAAGCACTACTGCTATTGAACATAGCAGTAGCGCTTTCTACAAACAAGCGCTACTACTACGGGCTCCTTATCCACGCTCTGGCCCACGCTCGACCTGACTCTCCCCCTCACACACTCTCACTTGCGCGCCTCCGCCGCGCGCCGGTCTTATCCCGCTGGCCGCCCTCGCCCGCGCCGGCTCTCCTCCCGCGTCGGCCACCCTCCCACGCACCGGCCTCCTCCCCCGCCGGCCCTCCTCCCCCGCCGCCCCCCCCACGCCGACCGTCCAACACCGAGAGGTACTCCTCCTCCCTCCTCCCTCCTCCTCCCTATAGGTTAATTAACTTAGGTGAATTTAGTTCATTAGGTTAACTAAGTGAACTAAGTGAACTAGCTAGGTTAATTTAGGTAAACTAACTAGGTTACACTAGTGCAGAACCGGGCAATAGCACCGGTTCGTAAGGCCCTTTAGTGCCGGTTTAGGAACCGGCACTAAAGTTTCGGCACTAAAGGCCCCCCCCCTTTAGTACCGGTTCAGCACGAACCGGTGCTAAAGGGCAACCACGTGGCACGAGCCAGCTCTGAGGGCCGGGAGCCCTTTAGTACCGGTTGGTAACACCAACCGGTACTAAAATGTTTGGGGGGTTTTTGGTTTTATGATTTCTTTTTCATTTAATTTTGTGTTTACATTTTAATTCTTTTTCATTTGCTGGTATTTTACGGTACTACATATATATATATATAAAAATAGTATTTTTAGTAGAACCAATCATATATATATCATCAATCATGTCTCACAAACCACCATATTAATTCACACATACACACATGTATAGCTATATACAATTTCTCCTACATATGCATGTTGCCTTTGGAGCCAGTGGCATTAGCCTGATTGGTGCCTTCGGAGCACGATGACAATTGGAAGTGGTTCATGACTTGGTCGATGGGGGCGGTAGCGGGTAATAGTATTCTCCCTTCAGATTTATGACCTGGTCGAGTAAAAATCCCGCTATTTCCTCTTGAAGTGCTTCTACGCACTCCGTTTCTAGGAGCTTGTCCCGCACCTCTTTGAACTGTTAAGAAGGAGATCAATATGCATGTGTATTAGCTGTGTGACTAGATATCGATAATGGTGTAAAAATTGTGAATAGTGTTCTGACAAGCGTACCCATTCCTGTCTTTGAGATCTGCTCATTTCGGACGCCATCATGCGAATGTTCTCGCAAACGCAGAATGCACACAGATCAGTCCCCTGCGCGTGCTTCAGGGCCTTTATTACGAGAATGGAATTTAATTTGATCAGATAATAATTAATCAAGCATGATAATTAAAGAGATGGCAGCTAGCTAGCTAGCTAGTACTACTTAATTATTTACCTTGGCTCGAAACCATTTCAGCTTTGGTTTCCATTCGCCTTCTGTGACGCTGATGAACCTTGCCTAAGCCCTGCCCGCCGACAAAGAAAATGAATAAAGGGGTTATTAAATAGTTCATATCATGAAATGACGAACTAAATAGGCCGAGATATATAGTTAATAATGATTGAAATTACCTGTTGACTATCCCAAACAAGATGTTATACTCACTATTTGCTTTGAGTAGCGAGTCCAGTATTTCAACTGTTCCGGCGTCAACTTTGATGATACACAAGATCCGGTGATATCTGCATGCACACACGTTTGCATGTCTTAATTAAGCGGGCATATGTAAGCAAAAACATGTAGCTAGCTAGTAGGCAAAAACAGAGAATTTGTAGTACAAGAAAGTGTGACTCACTGAAAGTTGTAAGGAAGTAGTATATCTTCATTGTATTTGAGGCGCTTCAAGAACTCGAACATGCTGTCCTCTACCTCTTTTTCATGATGCTTGTTTATTTTCCATGTGTATTCATTAACGGTGTTTGGGTCAATGAACCCAATGCCATAGCGTCCACCTTTTCTCATTTCATACATCTTCATCCTGCATAATACCACAGAAAAGAATATAGTGAGGATAATTACACGTAATGATTGATCAAAAGGATTGTCGTGGTTCTAAGTCTGACAGTGAGGTAGGGGGTGTGTATGGAGAGGCTAGACCTTAGCTATTGGGAAGTTGTAAGCACGCAAGGTTTACGAGTTCAGGCCCTTCTCGGAGGAAGTAATAGCCCTACGTCTCGGTGCCCGGAGGCGGTTGACTGGATTATGCGTGTGTAAAAATGACAGGGGTGCGAACCCCTGATACTGAGGAGGGGGGTGGCTTATATAGAGTTCGCCAGCCCTCTCCTGCCCTCAGTAATACAGGGTTTAAGGTACATTTAAGACGGGCGTTACTGATAACGTCCCTAATAAAGTCTCATAATAATCATAAAGGCTACTTAATAGCCGACCGTTCGCCTGCGGAGTGACTTGAGGTTTTTCTGGCAGTCGAGTGGTTGGCTTCTTGGTCGAGTGACAGCTTCTTGGTCGAGTGTCTTCAACCCGTCGAGTGGGATATCTTCAAGCTGTTTGAAAGGTGTCTTCTTCTTAGGATGTCCTATGATAGGACTCTTTAGGACGGGTCCGTGTCCCTACCGTAGGTACATGGCTTCATCATTAGCCCCCGAACGGATCGAGGCTGGAGTGAGAAAAGGGGTTAGGGACCTTTCCAACCGACCCTTCGGGTTATTATGGGTGCTTCGTCCTGGGTCGACTGTCACGGATGATGTCATTAACCTCTTTCAGTCGCCTTGATCCGTTCCAGGTCTTTCGTCGAATGGATTTCTTTACCTGTGAGGCATCGAGCGCCGGCGTGCGCGGGATTTCCGTTTCGTCAAGTTGTTCTGCAGCCAGCGGAGATCGCGGGATTCGGATTTTTTGGGAAGCGCGCGGAACGGGGGCAGCCACAGTAATCGGGAGCGACAGTAATCCTCGATCTTCGCACCGCCTTTTTCGCCACGTACAGCGCGCGCGCCTGCCACGGGATTTGACTGGATAGCTCGGGCCTACCTGCCAGCCACTCGGGAGCGGCCCCTTATAAGTAGTTGGCCCGGAGCCCTTCATCAGTACGCGTGCTCATCTCTTCCTCTTCCTTCTCTGTTTCTCCGTTGCCTCCCCCGCTCCCTTCGCTCTCGCCCCGCCACCACAAACCAGCTCGAGACCTCGCCGGCGACAATGGTGAAGGGCAAGACGACCTCTTTGGAGCGCGCGAAGAAGGCGGCGGCGGCGGGGAAGGGAAAGAAGTCTGCGCGCAGCGGATCTTCCTCTCGGACGGCCCTGCCCAAAGGGTGGATCCAGGGCGACTGGATGCCCTCAGTGCTCCGTCAGGAGGACCTTGACGACCTGGTCGAGGGAGGAGCCATCCCCCACAAGGCTGCGCGTCTTCCAGGGGGAGAAATCGAGCCCCAACCACGCGACGGTGAGTGCGTCCTCCTGGCGACTCATATTGACCGAGGGTTCTCTCTGCCGCCCCACTCTTTCTTCCGCAACTTCCTGAACTTCTTCGGAGCGCAGCTCCATCACTTTACTCTGAACTCCATAGTCTATCTTGCCGCCTTTATTTCTATGTGTGAGGCGTTCCTGGGGTGCCGCCCACACTGGGGACTTTTCAGGCACATCTTCACCTGTCGCTCTCAGTCGGTTAAGAAGGCCAAGTCGAGTGACGAGAGGACACAGGTGATCCAGCTGTGTGGGGGTTTGGCGATCCAGACGAGGGGGAAAAGCTGTTTTCCCTCCATTACCTTCCCGGAGTCAGTTCGAGGATGGCAGGCGACTTGGTTCTACTGCCAGGATCAGGTGACCCCAGGGCAGTCGACTGGACTTCCACCCTTCACCCTCGACCGAGCCGAAAAGCCGGCTTCTCTGAAGGTGACGCCCGAAGAAAAGGCCCAGGTCAAGATACTGGCGGGTCGAGTGGTTGAACTTGTCCGTGAGGGCGTGACGGGGGTGGATCTGCTGGAAGTCTTCCTCAAGAGGCGAATCCAACCACTCCAGGCTCGGGACCACCCGATGTGGCTGTACTCTGGCCTCGAGGACACCACTCGGATCCACCCGGAGGAGGTCACCGACGAGATGCTGGAGGGGTGGCTGTCAAGCATCACGGGGAACAAGGACAACCCCCGAGGAGCTAGGAGGGTCATTCCACTCGACAGCTCGTATGAGGTCGACCAGGTGCGTCTTTATGTTTCCGACTGAAATCTTCGTTTTCTACATTGGTCTTATTTTGAGCGGGCCGACTGACTTTCCATTTTGTCTGCTGTCTTTCAGGCGACCACTGAGATGTATTCGACGCCCAACGGGGCGCAGGGGTCGACTGAGGAAGGAGAAGGGAGCGGAGGTGAGAGCGGGGACGACTAGGGCGAGTGGGAGTCAGACGGCGAAGGAGAGGGAGGCGATGACGTCTTCTCCAGCGAGGAGGAGGAGGAGGAGGCCGAACCTCCCCGCCCGGAAAGGCGATCCAAGCTCGCACACGACCCGACGCAGGGATGTGGCCAGGTGACTGCCTCCGTCGGGCCATCGTCGAAACGCCCTCGGACTTCTTCTCTAACACCGACTGGGAAGGTCCCCAAGCAACCACGCACGACACTATCCAAGCCGCCCAAGACTCTGCCCAAGATGAAGATAACTGTCCCTGTTATTTCCGGGTAACAAGTCTTGTCTTCTTTCATCGATTGGAGGACGGATCCTCGGTCGACTCGTTATGCTTAACTGGCTGATTCTTCGAAATTTGCAGTGCTGCTACCTCCGAGGTCTCTGCCAAAGACGACGACCAAGAGATGGGGGACGCTGCTACCTCCAACCCTGGTACGATTATTGACGTTCTGTTTTTGAGTTGGCTTGGTCGTTTCTTGCAATTCTGGTCGATTGAAAGTTCTTCCTGCAGCCCCTCCTCATGTTATCGACCTCCCGGATGACGACGACAACGAGCCGCTGAGGATAGGGAGGACCAAGAGGCCGTCGACTGACAGGGCTCCCCAGCCTGCTCCGGCGCCTGAGGCCGTGGCTCGGGATGGCGGCGATGCCCCCCGGGCTTCTGTGTCCTTTGCCAATCCCCTGTCGAGTGCGCAGCCCTCGGCGTCGACTGCCAATCCGACTTCGCTCTTTGTCGCGTACTCTGTCCCTGAAGACGAAGTGGCCGCTGCGAAGGAGGCCATACACCAGGCAGGGGTCATGATGGAACAGGTGAAGAGGGCTCGAGAGGCCAGCCAGGCAGCTTACGACGCAAGTTCGGCGCTTCAGAGCAACGTCCAGGTCAGTCGACTTGATACTTGTTTGTTTGAAGAGTCTTTCTCCCTCTTTCTTTTTCTTTTTGAAGATCTTTGTATCTGTATCTGTACATCCACTAGGTGTGCTTTCTCTTTCTTGGACTAGTGGGGGCACGCTGAGTGCACCCACTGGGTGTAGTCCCCGAGACTACGGTGGACTGCTGGCAGTCGACTGTAGTCTGTATATTGCATTTGTGAATCTGTACTTCTTCACTCGGTTTGGTCTGGCCAGGTCGAGTGGGACCGTGTCCTGTCGACTGCGGGCAGTCGATTTTTTTTGGTCGAACCAGTGGGGGCACGCTGAGTGCACCCACTGGGTGTAGTCCCCGAGACTACTGTCGAATGTTTTTGATTCGGCTGTGGTCTTAGAAACGTCACCATTGTTCCTTAGTTACTTGGAAGCAACTTATCTCGAACGTCTGTCGACTGGTTTTTCTTTTTGCAGAGATCCTGCGAACTTGCCGCTCGCTATGCTGAATTGGAGAAACAGAAGATTCAACTGGACCTTGATCTAGAGCTGGCCAGGACGGAGTTGCAGAAGGTCAGGGAGGGCGCCGCAGGTAAAGCGACTTTGTCGACTGATTTTGTTTTTAGGCTTGAGCATTCCTCTGCTGTTTCCGATTCGATCACCATTTCTTTGTAGGAGAATTGGAAAAAGCTTTGGCGAGGAAGGACCAGGACCTGGCTGCTGCCCGCAAGGAGGCTGACGACAAGACGGCTCTGGCCGAACAGAAGCTGGCTTCGGTCGACCAGTTAGAAAAAGAGAACACCAGGTTGCAGACCGCTCTGACTGATGCCAATAGGCTGACTGCCAATTGGAAGAAGAAGAACCTCCTCTTGGGCGAGGAGATGGAAGGCATCGCTCGTAGGGGGGACGACCTGGAGAGCTACCTGAGGAGCCTCGCCAAGAGGCTGTACATCAAACTTGAAGGTGCACATCCAATTTTGACTGTTTTGTACTTTTGTGTCGACTCAATCTTGCGATTGTTGGCTTATCTTTAGGTCTTGTGTGCAGAATTCTGTCAGAACTTCGAAGAGGAGACCGGGCGGATCGAAACAGGTCTGGACCCAATCAATTCTCCGGTGAAAGATGATACTGCTATGAACCTGCTCCGACTGGAATCTCGAATCGACGGTGCCGTGGATTACTTGGCTCGACTGAAGGTCGCCATGTCGCGAATCGACTCGACGCTTTGGCCA
Organism: Triticum aestivum; assembly: GCF_018294505.1. NCBI lineage: Eukaryota > Viridiplantae > Streptophyta > Magnoliopsida > Poales > Poaceae > Triticum > Triticum aestivum. The sequence continues at coordinate 781,816,001 of NC_057797.1, forward strand.
GAGTCCATGCTCCAGAACGATCTCGAGTCTCTTATGGCTCGACTTGACAAAATCCCCGATCGAGTGCAGGAGTGGAAGAAGTCTTCTGCCCGGTGCGGCGCTGATGTGGCTCTATCTTTAGTCCGCGTCCACTGCAAGGAGGCGCGAGAAGAAAAGCTGGCCGCCATCCAAGTCGCCAATACCAAGAGGCACAGCTTCCAAGACTTCATGGAGACCTTCATTGCTGCTGCCACTCGCATTGCGGACGGAATTGACCTGGATGAGTTCGTCGCTCCTGCCAGTCCTCCTCTTGAGGAATGAGAAAACTTTTATGCCTTCCCTTAAATTAGCCTCGGAATGCCGAGTGGACTTGTAATCGTTTAAACTCTGCCGAGCTGAGGGCTCGAGTACTTTGATTCGGGGCCCAGGGCCTTTTAAGCTTTATCCGAACTTAATTTTTTGCTGAATGTCTTCGTGGTCTTGAACTGTCGTGTGGGGCTTGATGGCCGACCCACACCCTGTTGTTGTACATTGTATTTGTGGCGGAGTTCTCAGGAAAAGGTGGCACCCACACCCTGTTGTTGTACATTGTATTTGTGGCGGAGCTCTCAGGAAAAGGTGGCAGTCGACCCACGCCTTGTTACTGTAGAGTGAAGCTCACATTGTATTTGTGGCGGAGCTCTTCAGGAGAAGGTGGGTTTCAAACTTAGGCGAGTATCTGACTGCAGCTAAGTCTCTTCGTGGAGAGCTTAGGCGAGTGCTGAACTGCAGCTAAGCCTCCGAGTGGGAGGTTTGCTCTCCACTCGGTAGGATTTTTCAAACTTAGGCGAGTGTCTGACCGCAGCTAAGTCTCTTCGTGGAGAACTTAGGCGAGTGCCGAACTGCAGCTAAGCCCTCGAGTGGGAGGTTTGCTCTCCACTCGGTAGGATTTTTCAAACTTAGGCGAGTGTCTGACTGCAGCTAAGTCTCTTCGTGGAGAACT
>NC_057797.1:781817111-781820519 GCF_018294505.1 Triticum aestivum
GGAGGTTTGCTCTCCACTCGGTAGGATTTTTCAAACATAGGCGAGTGTCTGACCGCAGCTAAGTCTCTTCGTGGAGAACTTAGGCGAGTGCTGAACTGCAGCTAAGCCCCCGAGTGGGAGGTTTGCTCTCCACTTGGTAGGATTTTTCAAACTTAGGCGAGTGTCTGACTGCAGCAGAGGATACATCAGTTTTTTACAGTTTCGTAAGTTCTCTCCACGTTTCATATCTGAATTTTATAATTTTTGAAAATATATTCAAGAGTGATCTTATTTCAATGTTCTTTTCACAAGGAACATAAATACGCAAATGTATTGTAAATCAAACTTATGGTTCAAAAGATGAAACAAATATAAATTCTAAAATCATATGAAAAAAAAACCTGAGTGAGTGTAGTACTACTCGTCTCTACTTTAATTTGTGACTGAGAGGAGAGATATTGCACGTAATAACTACGGGAAAAGGTTGTCCGGGGAAATAGTGACTGATGGACATGGAGTTTTTGCTCCCGGGCTCATATGCTCCCTCACGAACAGTAAAATTGAAAAAATAGTAAAAAAGTTCAAAGAAATTTGTTTTTTTATGGTGAACTTCGACAAATGTTTTGTATGCTTGCAAAATTTCAGCTCTAAATAACATTTGTGGAAGTCGTGGTAAAAAAAAACAAAATCGATGCTCCAGAAATGCTAGTTTTGAATACATTTTGGACTGTTGATTTTGTTTTTTCGCGTGACTTCCACGAATGTTATTTCGTGCTGAATTTTGGTAGGAATGTAAAACATTTGTCGAAGTTTATCATAAATAAAAAATCAGATTTTTCTAATTAGTTTACTATTTTTTATGATTTTACTGTTTACCAGGGACCATTTCAGCTCGGGAGTAGAATAGGACTTCCGATTGCTATGACAAAAATTAATAGAAAAAAGGGGCCATAAATTAAGGTTAACTAAGCAACACAACGACCAGATGCATGCATGGATCCAAATCTCAAAGATAACCAGTGGCTGATACATGCACGCTACAAGGGAGAATGTATTTTCTCGAACCCAGTACCGTCCCTCCCTTTGTTAGCAGTGTCTACTGCCAAAATTGCAGGAGTACTAAAATATGCGCATGATGTTGAGATGCAAAATTGTATACTCACCTCACAAGCTCGACCTGGAGGCTGTGCCCATCTTTTGTGCGACGGTTGGAGGTGCCACCGAAGCCCGTGGTGACGCCGTAGATGTCACCGCCGTTTGCCACCGAGTCGACGATCCGGTCGCTGCAGGCCTGGACGCGGACGCGCGCCTCGTCGGCGAGCTCGACGGTGACGCTGCCCGCGTCCTTGGCGTGTGCAACGGCAGCCACCTGGCCGACGCTGAGGCCGGCCGCCAGGATCCTGACGACAGGCTCACGGAATCGCGCCACCATGCGCTTGACCTCGTCGAGGTGGCTGCCGGTGAGCTCGGCCGCCGCGACACTCCAGAAATGCGCCATTTCCTGTTGCTAGTGGATGAGGGTGATGGTTCCGTTGAGGGTAGTGGATGATGAACCGAGCTCTTCTATTGGAGGGAGAAAAGGCAGATGGTATGCTTAAATAAGAGATGCTAGGATCGGATGGGGCGAAATTGCCGCTATCGCCGCGCAAGGCTCTCCGCCACGCGATCTGCGTGTGAAACGGCGATACGATGAAACTGGAAGGGAAAAAGATGGTGTGTGTTTTTGCTGTCACGGCATTGAGCAGATAACGGTGGAAAGCGGTTGCACATCCAACCATCTCCCTCCTTTTCTTGTTGGGTAGCTGAAGCAAGCATGGATCTGGCGTGCACTGGTAACTCTTGCGTTGCATTCCATAACCGGCCGGCTACGTGACAACATTGGCAGGCGCACGCCTCATGCCCGTGCTTCACCATAAAAAGGCCCGTTCTTACAAATTAATTTGCAGATAAATAAACAAGAATGACTCATCAGCTCAGCTGTCATGTGACGTGGATTCATTTCATGCTGGAGTAGCCAGCGAGCCAGTGGCTTTATTATTGACTCACTCGTGCTGCAAGTCCCACCTAACATGAAGTATGCATGTAGTATCCTACTGGCTAGACTAATAAAGAATGAGAAAGAAACAGTAAGCGTCAAGTGTTCTTGATAAAACTAAAAAAATAAAAAGGATATACTTCAATGTTAGGAAATTGCATTTGGAGGACGAGCTCCATGGAGACCTTTAAATTTGAAATTTAAAATTCATAAAAAATCATATTTCTACTTTTCCAAAAAATATGAAAAAAAGAATACAGAGATAGACAAATGCATAATGCATAAGTGCGTAAATTTTTCAGGATGAAATACGTTGAATTATGGGTTGTGCAAAAAAGACAAATCTAAAGCTTTTTAACACATGATACTATTCATCCTACTAGACCATGAATTTGTCTTTTTTGTACAGGTCGCAATTCAAGGTATTTCATCGTGAATTTCTACGCACATGTAGATTACATCCTTATATACATGCATATTTTTTTCAGAATTTTTTGAAACAGAAAATTTGAAATTTGAAATTTAAAAAATTTCGGTCTCCATTGTTCTCGGCAGCCAAACGTCCTCACTCATGTTCGGAAATTGCATTTGGAGGCCGAGCTCCATGGAGACCTTTAAAATTAGAAATTTAAAATTCGACTCTCAGCAGCCAAACGTCCTCACTCTTCAAAGTTGTCTTATATAGTTTTGTTCTATTGGTTGCGTGTGTACACATTTTCTTCCCGTGTGTGTGTGTGAGAAGAAGAGAGAAACCTCAAGAGGGTTGTGCGGCGCCAACGGCACCAATATTTTTTTTCCAGTTTGGCACTTGAGTTGTTACTTGAGCAGAATAAAGGCATTTTTTTCATGTACAGACGTCCGTGTGTTCGATCATGTCGGTCCGAGGTTTTCATTCGTTTAGGCATCTTTTGTGTATTCGAGTATGGACACCTCCATTTCCGCTTGCTTGTGCCGTTTGAAATTGCTACTAAAGTTGATTGTGCAAACTGGTTTATTTGTTGGTTGGTTTGCTTTATTAATAGGGTAATCCCCATGGAGTGATCGCCATCAGAGTTGTTGGTCCCTGAGCATCCCTCCGTTCTTCGACTACATCATCTACAGTCGAGGGTGAGTTACAAATCCATCTCTTCATTTGCTTTTTTTTCATGTCACTAGATTCCATTTTCATTTGTAGTCGCGTAACATACGTGTCTCCCGTCCGGAAGGGTTGCATCAATAAATATGCATTAAGTTGTGTATTTATCACCGCAGATCTTTCAGATTGTCCAGCATTTTTCACGAATATCCTGTGGATGTGTAGATTGGGTACGCTTTTCATGCTCTACCCCATTCCGAGACAGGATTTAGGCGGCGCCGCCCCGTTGTTCTCCGAATGCATATTCTCCTGGCTTTTT
>NC_057797.1:781820759-781825055 GCF_018294505.1 Triticum aestivum
AACGTACTCAATCCGGTAGAGAATTAGGACCCTCTTTACCTATTAGAGATGTAGGTGGATTCAATGCCGTTTCTCATCAACCCGGTAGAAAATAAAAATTTGATGTGACTAATTTAAATAAAACCTTAATTTTGTTGTGTTGCTTCCAATAAAGCAGAGGATGGCAGATAATCAGTGGATGTACAGTGGTTTTATCCGTTGGAATCGAGTAACAACAGAGTGGGTCGAGAAAATAGATGTGTTTTTGCTGAAGATATTCCGTCATCCAATGAGAATTGTCGAAGAATGCCCCTGTGCAAAAATGTGGCAGGCGTACCCATAGAGATCAGAATGACAATGACTTTGCACCTTAGCACATGGGGATAGATGCCAAACTTTAACATGCCGATAAAATTTACCAAGCGGGGCCGTGGTAGAGAGGAGGTGATGCGACGACGCATCTGTGATCTGACCCGTTCCCTTCGCTCCCTTGATCTTGAAAGGTTGCCACAAGTCGGGTACACCAAAGTAGCACCCATGCATTCCTGTATGTATGAGCTTCACATGCATCCCACGTACGCATGCAGCTGCATGCGTCGTTTGCTTCCGGGCTGAAGATTGCAACAGCTAACGGCAGAATCAAATTCTATCAAGGCGAGAGAGAGAGGGAGAGGGACGGGTAAAGGCCTAGAGAGGCAGCTAGCCACGTATATAACATATATATAAATATAAATATATATAGGTTTGTACACCTACAACGCCATTATCGTGAAAATCTCTTGCGAATGTAACATGCATGTGGCCTATATGTGAAGGGTTGTGTCTGACAAAGTAATTGCTTTTGTAATCCCATAGAAATGGCAGTGTCAAGTTGTTTTCTTTTCAAACCGAGCAACTCTTTCCCCCCGATTTTCAATGAAGAAAACTGACAACTAAACACGACCTTCACACACGCGCATACCTCAGCCCAAATGAACATCCGAGAGATACGCAAAGCCGACGAACGGCTACGTACGGCCTACCAAAACCAGTAAGCCATAGAAGCTGACAACAACGAACAAGAGCACAAAATGAAGTTACCACTCACTCTGGACGCCAGCAACAGAATCACCCCATCATTCCAATGCTGCTTGTCCTTTGATCCCATCCTCCACTTTTTGCGAAGAAGTCATCGCATTGGAATCGATGCACACAACTGAAGAATTACAAAGTAGAAATAAGAAGAAGAAGAAGAAACACAATAATTCATGCACCCTCCCGTACCTTCATGTGTTGTTAGCTGTTGCCATCACTAGCACAGTCATCCTCACCACAAACAGAAAGCAAGGACGATACGATCACTTTCTGTTGGGATTCCGCCTACCAAATTCTTCCATATCATATCGTTCAGTTGGGAGTCAGTTTTTACTAGACGGCCAAGTCGGTTGAATTGCAAATGTTTATTATGCATGCAAACTCAAGTCGGGTACGTACAAGTATTTACGTACCACCCATTCATGTGTTTGTATGAACTGCACATGTATCCGACGTACGCATGCAAGATTGCAACAGCTAACTGTAATCACTTCACTGCAATTAAATCGTGGAGTTGGTATGCTTAGTCGCTTAGAGCGTCTATAGCCGGACCTTGCAAATCCGGTGCGTCAAACGCCTACGGACGCAAAAAAAAAATGGGAAAGGTGTGAGCGACTCTTTCCTGTTTTCCTCTCGTCCTTGGCTGCTAGAACCCTAGCCGCCGCCAGGGGAGGCCGATCTTCCAACGCCGCTCTCCGGCGGCTCCCCTCCGCCGGCGACCTCGGTCGTTGGTGGTGAGGGGGGTCGCCGGATCCACGCGTGTGGATCGCTTTTACTCTCTCGTAGTCTAGGTTTTTAGATTGTTCGTCGTCTTTGCTTCGGCGGCGACGATGACAATGCTGAATAAAGATTCTTCGGATCCTTCCCTGACGAGGCCATCGGCCCTATGGTTGGGGATTAATTTGGAAACCAGTCTGTTCAAGCAAGGATGGCGTGGCGGCGACGGCATCCTCGTGGTGGATCTTGTGTTCTCGGGCTCCGCCGTTGCGACGGCGTTTGCTCCAGCGTCGGCGCGGAGCTTGGGAGGTAGTCCAGGAGCGGATGCAGATTGTGGTCTGCATCGATGACATCTGGAAGACGGAGCATCTGCTGGGCTCGTGGTTCGTGGATGGCATATATGGTTTCCTCCTTCGGCATTTTAGTCGTGGAGGGGTGCCAGATCTGGAGTTCGATGGCGTGTCCGGGGTGTTGCCCCGGTCTGGTTCGTTCAACGGTAAGGGCTTCATTTTTGGTGAGCCACCTTGGAGGTCCGCAAAGCTGCATATCAGCGATGGAGCCGCGTCGAGCTCGGGTGAGGAAGTGATTCGTCATTCTTTTCTTCGATGGCTGCTGTGGTGGTGCCGGAGGCAGGTGACGGGCGTTGGTGTCAAGCTCAGAGATGTTCTACTATCTTTTTGGTTTTGTCATATCGGTCTTTACGTGACTTGTACTTTGTTCTTTATGATATGAATGAGACACGTATTACCATGCAAAAAAATGCCTACAGACGCGCCCTGACGCGTCTGCGGACATTGACCGGTCACGCCTTAAATAATGAATTTTACATCCGGATACCTCAAATTAGAAAACTTAAATCCATATTTTACATGCAACGTAAACCTAATACTAAGCGGAGGTCATCCGGCTCCGCCGTGCCCATGTCCGGCGGCTGGCTGCACCCCTCATAGTGTCGGTCCGGCCGCCGGCGAGGTAGAGTAGGACATGGGACACTAGCCGGCTCACGGGACTCGATCTACCGCCATCTCCCATGCCCTACTCTTCCTCGTCGGAGCCCGTAACCCGGACGGTGCCGGTGGGCGTGAGGTCGATGACGGGTCCTTCTCGGGAGGAGATGACGTCCACCACGACGCGGTTGCGGCGCCCGCATTGGTGCACCCTACGGGGCGCTGGAGAGCGTGACTCCGCCTCTCCAACGTCCACCACCGCGAGGGCCTCCACCGCCTCATGTGCATGCTGCCTCCGCCGGCGGGCATGCCACGCCATGACATCGTCCGAGGAGGGCCATGCTTCATGCTCGGCATGCCAACGGAGGGGTTGCGCTTTCGCCACGGTGTTCAGACACCAAACGGAAAGCACCGCCTCTGGTGAGGCAGTGACGTCGGATCCAAGAACCGGTTGTGCGGACGCAATGGATTCCCGGCGTTGCGAGTCCGAGTGCTGCCGTCGTGCAGCCGCCTCCCGGGAGTGGGGAGCTGAACCCGAACGGCCATCTCCTCCTTGGGGCCGCGTGGGATGAGCTCATGGTCGACGGATCTAGAGGTGAAGAACTCAGATCCGCTGCCTGCCATGTCGGAGAAGGCCGGAGATCACCGGAGGTGATCTTGGGTGGCAGATGGGAGTGGAGGGGAGTAGAGTGAAGTGGCTCTAGGGTTTGGTCCGGCGAGCAGATGGGGACGAATATATGTGTGGTAGATGCAGACCAGTGCGGGCCACGCGGTCGTGCCCGGGCGCGCCCGAGCTCCCCCATATCCGCCCCATATTTGGGCCAGAAATGAGGGGTGCCGGTCAGCCCGTGCGTTTGAGGTTGGTTTGAGGGTTCCATCTAGATCGTTTTTTCTGACCGATTAGTTACCGGGCGTCCTGCCCTGATATTTGAGGCGGGTTTGAGGGGTCCGACTGTAGATGCTCTTAGTTAACACTTTCGCTTTGGTACAACCACCCTAAACACATGCTAGTTAAGGATGCGAATGCACGACCTCCGACTACAAGGAACGAGCTGATAGCCACTAAGACTAACAAGCACTTCTGATTAATTAGCAGCGCCAAACCTTGAAAATAAAACTGAAACATTTTTTTTCTGAAAAAGTGAATATTTTCAAAACACGAATATTTTGCAGAAGTTGTGAAAAATAATAAACTCGGACATTTTGGAAATCTCAAAAAAATTTCGAATTATCAGTATTTTTTGAAAGTGGACATTCTTCGAAACACAAACAAATTTTAAGAATAGGAGGTAACATAGCAAACATTTATATAAAACAAAAAATAATTTTGAAACTTTTTAACATTTATCAAAAATGCAAACATTTTTTTAAAACATGAACATTTCGTGAAAACTAGCGGGTACTGTAGCAAACATTTATGTAAGACGAACTTTTTATTTATCTGTTTTGGAAAACTTGAACAATTTTGAAATTCTTACAATAAAATAAAACACAAACATTTTCAAGAATGTGGGAACATTTGTTGAGTTATGAACAAATTTTGGAAAAGGAAGATAATTTAACCCTTAGGGAACCTTAT
>NC_057797.1:781825631-781828973 GCF_018294505.1 Triticum aestivum
GGGTAGAGTTTGAAAATTTCAGAACTCCTTTTGTCTGGGTTGTATATGTATCCGACGTACGCATGCAAGATTGCAACAGCTAACTGTAATCACTTCACTGCAATTAAATCGTGGAGTTGGTATGCTTAGTCGCTTAGAGCATCTACAGCCGGACCTTGCAAATCCGGTGCGTCAAACGCCTACGGACGCAAAAAAAATGGGAAAGGTGTGAGCGACTCTTTCCTGTTTTCCTCTCGTCCTTGGCTGCTGGAACCCTAGCCGCCGCCAGGGGAGGCCGATCTTCCAACGCCGCTCTCCGGCGGCTCCCCTCCGCCGGCGCCCTCGGTCGTTGGTGGTGAGGGGGGTCGCCGGATCCACGCGTGTGGATCGCTTTTACTCTCTCGTAGTCTAGGGTTTTAGATTGTTCATCGTCTTTGCTTCGGCGGCGACGATGACAATGCTGAATAAAGATTCTTCGGATCCTTCTCTGACGAGGCCATCGGTCCTATGGTTGGGGATGAATTTGGAAACCAGTCTGTTCAAGCAAGGATGGCGTGGCGGCGACGGCATCCTCGTGGTGGATCTTGTGTCCTCGGGCTCCGCCGTTGCGACGGCGTTTGCTCCAGCGTCGGCGCGGAGCTTGGGAGGTAGTCCAGAAGTGGATGCAGATTGTGGTCTGCATCGATGACATCTGGAAGACGGAGCATCTGCTGGGCTCGTGGTTCGTGGATGGCATATATGGTTTCCTCCTTCGGCGTTTTAGTCGTGGTGGGGTGCCAGATCTAGAGTTCGATGGCATGTCCGGGGTGTTTCCCCGGTCTGGTTCGTTCAACGGTAAGGGCTTCATTTTTGGTGAGCCACCTTGGAGGTCCGCAAAGCTGCATATCAGCGATGGAGCCGCGTCGAGCTCGGGTGAGGAAGTGATTCGTCATTCTTTTCTTCGGTGGCTGCTGTGGTGGTGCCGGAGGCAGGTGACGGGCATTGGTGTCAAGCTCAGAGATGTTCTGCTATCTTTTCGGTTTTGTCATGTCGGTCTTTACGTGACTTGTACTTTGTTCTTTATGATATGAATGAGACACGTATTACCATGCAAAACAATGCCTACGGACGCGCCCTAAAGCGTCTGCGGACATTGACCGATCACGCCTTAAATAATGAATTTTACATCCGGATACCTCAAATTAGGAAACTTAAATCCATATTTTACATGCAACGTAAACCTAATACTAAGCGGAGGTCATCCGGCTCCACCGTGCCCATGTCCGGCGGCTGGCTGCACCCCTCATAGTGTCGGTCCGGACGCCGGCGAGGTAGAGTAGGACATGGGACACTAGCCGGCTCACGGGACTCGATCTACCGCCGTCTCCCATGCCCTACTCTTCCTCGTCGGAGCCCGTAACCCGGACGGTGCCGGTGGGCGTGAGGTCGATGACGGGTCCTTCTCGGGAGGAGATGACGTCCACCACGACGCGGTTGCGGTGCCCGCACTGGTGCACCCTACGGGGCGCCGGAGAGTGTGACTCCGGCTCTCCAACGTCCACCACCGCGAGGGCCTCCACCGCCTCATGTGCATGATGCCTCTGCCGGCGGGCATGCCACGCCATGACATCGTCCGAGTAGGGCCATGCTTCGTGCTCGGCATGCCAACGGAGGGGTTGCGCTTCCGCCACGGCGTTCAGACACCAAACGGACAGCACTGCCTCTGGTGAGGCAGTGACGCCGGATCCAAGAACCGGTTGTGCGGACGCAATGGATTCCCGGCGTTGCGAGTCCGAGTGCTGCCGTCGTGCAGCCGCCTCCCCGGAGTGTGGAGCTGAACCCGAACGGCCATCTCCTCCTTGGGGCCGCGTGGGATGAGCTCATGGTCGACGGATCTGGAGGTGAAGGACTCAGATCCGCTGCCTGCCATGTTGGAGAAGGCCGGAGATCACCGGAGGTGATCTTCGGTGGCAGATGGGAGTGGAGGGGAGTGGAGTGAAGTGGCTCTAGGGTTTGGTCCGGCGAGCGGATGGGGACGAATATATGTGTGGTAGATGCGGGCCAGTGCAGGCCAGGCGGTCGTGCCCGGGCGCGCCCGAGCTCCCCCATATCCGCCCTATATTTGGGCCGGAAATGAGGGGTGCCGGTCAGCCCGGGCGTTTGAGGTTGGTTTGAGGGTTTCATCTAGATCGTTTTTTCTGGATTAGTTACCGGGCGTCCTGCCCTGGTGTTCGAGGCGGGTTTGAGAGGTCCGACTGTAGATGCTTTTAGTTAACACTTTCGCTTTGGTACAACCACCCTAAACACATGCTAGTTAAGGATGCGAATGCACGACCTCCTACTAGAAGGAACGAGCTGATAGCCACTAAGACTAACAAGCACTTCTGATTAATTAGCAGCGCCAAACCTTGAAAATAAAACTGAAACATTTTTTTTTTGAAAAAGTGAATATTTTCAAAACACGAATATTTTGCAGAAGTTGTGAAAAATAATAAACTCGGACATTTTGGAAATCTCTATTTTTTTTTCGAATTATCAGTATTTTTTGAAAGTGGACATTCTTCGAAACACAAACAAATTTTAAGAATAGGAGGTAACGTAGCAAACATTTATATAAAACAAAAAATAATTTTGAAACTTTTTAACATTTATCAAAAATGCAAACATTTTTTTAAAACATGAACATTTCGTGAAAACTAGCGGGTACTGTAGCAAACATTTATATAAGACGAAGATTTTTATTTATCTGTTTTGGAAAACTTGAATAATTTCGAAATTCTTAAAGTAAAATAAAACACAAACATTTTCAAGAATGTGGGAACATTTGTTGAGTTATGAACAAATTTTGGAAAAGGAAGATAATTTAACCCTTAGGGCACCTTATAATATGATTTAATTTTTCGCATTCCAAATAATAATTAAAATAAATATTGAATTTCAATGAACATAAAATAATATTATTTTATTCATTTTTTGCCATTATTCATTTAATATGGCATAATTAATATCTTTAAATCTATAAATAAAAATTCGACAAATAATATATCCATTACTATCAGAAAAATGTAAGGAATCCAAATATGACATCATTTATTTACTTTTAAATAAAATTAATTTTTAAAGTATTTTTTGTAGGAAAAAAATCTTCTTTTGAAATAACTTTTTTTACTTTTGGAATTTTGAGAATCTGAGAAAACTTCACCGGGTAAACCCAGGTGAAATCGAGTCCCAATTTTTCTCTAGTTTTTTTATATATTAAACTTTTTTTTCAACATCGTATGCAAAAGTTATGGCCGTTTTTACATTTATTTCCCGTTTGTTTTTGCAAAAACGGTCAAAATTCATATTTCAAAATTTCTATACCAACTACACACTAAAACCTAA
>NC_057797.1:781829474-781835872 GCF_018294505.1 Triticum aestivum
TATGCATCCACGCGTCAGCATTTCTGTGGCTGGGGTTTTAGTTTTTTTTAAGGGGGGGGGGGGTTGGGGGTTTTGGGGGGTTAATTTAGGTGTTTCATATATTGTGTTAGCTAGCTATAATTAATAGAGAGAAGTGTCCTCTCTTATGTCCGTGCTTGGTCGACGCTACGTACTATACATACGTATAGAGAGGACTAGACACGCTGGCTAGCTAGTAAGCAAACGAAGGAAACAGAAGATCGTCATGAACATATATGCATACAGAGAGAAGTGATATCGACCACCTCTCCTTCTCCGATAGATTGGTCGAACAACAAGTTCTCGTATATCTATCTGACACTACCGGCTACATATATACAATAATTATCTCTTACAAATATAATCATACGGACTCAGGGTCAACATAGAATTCTCCGTCTTCAGGGATCACGTGGTCAAGAAAGAATGCCGCCAATTCCTCTTGAATTGCTCGCATTCGAGCTGGTGCTAGGAGTTCATCCCGCTTCCGAAACATCTAATTTAAAGAAGGGGGTCAATACATATATATGTATGAATGAATGAAACTCAACACAAATGATGGTATTAAAATAAAATTGTGAATGTTGTTATTTACGTACTTCATATTGTTCGTCAGTGTAGCCCCGCTCACAGGTCGTGTGGCGGATGGACTCGCAAACATAGTATCCACAGAAATCATTCCCTTGTTCCTGCCACAACCACTTTACAAGAAATAGAGGTTAATCAAACTGATAAGCAATAATGCCAAATGGTATTGATGAAACTAGCGCTTGAATGACTACTAGATGCGCTTAAAATGCTATTATAGCTAGTATTTACTTTCGGGTGTCTAAATTGCAGCTCCTTCGGCAGTCCCGGAGCTTTTATGGTGAATTTTCTCCAAACCCTGCCGGACAAAAAAAACAATTACTTGATATATCAGGAAATGAACAGAGTTGCTGATATGGTGGATAATGATCGATTTAACTTACTTCTCGAGTATTTGAGTCATGTCTGCATAGTCCTTGGGATCTTTTCGTCTTGAGTCTAAGACGGTTACTAGTCCCTGCTCAAGCTTAATATGTAGGAGAATATAGTGGAAACTACACACGCATGCATAACTCATCAATTACATTACTATAACCTTGACTAATATATAAGGGAAACCGAATACGCACAAGACAGTAACACTCACTTGAAGTTGTAAGGAAAGAGTATTATATCTTTGTTTTGATTTATTATCAACGATCGTAGCATGCTGGCCTCGGTTTCTGCGGCATGAAATTTAACCTGGGTTGCATCTATGAGATATGTGTTAATGAACCCAATATCACCGACTTGTCTTTTCTTCAATTCGACGATCTTCAATCTGCATAATATAGTGAGGATGATTATAAATACATGCAATGAAAGAGGTAAGCTATATAGAGAAACTTAATGACAGAAGTAGTACTACTTACAGACAGTAGCAGGCGACGGTTGTTTTATCGAGGGCCAATTGATTGAAAAACTGATAGAACTCCTCAAATGGAACAGGCAACAGATCAATTCCAACGAGGTCATGCTCCTTTTTAACTTTCACATACAAAGTACTCCTCCCCCCAGAGTCTCTGTAGATTTTCAAGTACCAATCATGCAATCTTTGCATCATCGTTGATAGAGATCTTTCATCTTTGACGAGAGGCTTCCCGTACTCGTATCTTTGTATCTGCATGTCCATGGGTTCATAATGTACTTCGTCGGGCAGGTAATCTGCAAGATTGCTATAACCGGGCACCATCCTCGGATCATTAGCAACGTTGTGGCTAGGCACCTTGAGCGGGGGGCATGATTGCTTCGCTTGTTCGCCGAGCTTGGCAATTTGTTTCCAAGCTCGTCGTTCTTTCAGCCTTTGATCACTGACAGTACTTCCCGACCGCTCCGCTTCGGCAAATTCCTTTCCAATAATGCGGTCATAGTTTCCTTTCGGCGGATCAGACTTCGGTGGTTTTGTCAGGGCAGCCAGAGTGCGCTTCACTTTCACCCGATCTACCTTCTCCTCCGGAGGTGGATGTTTCTTTGCTTTCACCCCTTCAAAGAATTTCCTCACTTCTTCTCGCGCGATCTCGGCGTTCTCCTCCTGGATCCTCTCGTATGGTAACTTCTCTGGAGTCTTCAGAGAAGGACCGAATCTGAATGTCCTCCCGCCTCTGGTTGTACTGCTAGACGCCGACCGAGCAGATGGAGCGGTTGTCTTCTTTACTTGCTTAAGAGGCAGAGGAGAAGTACTACGACGCGCCGGAGCAGCTGGAGCGGCGGCAGGTCTCTTCCTCCCTTGCTGACGAGGCGGAGAAGGAGGAGGCTGGCTGCTCGGGCGCGTCGGCGCAGGCGGAGAAGGAGGCAGAGTGCCGCCACCCGCCGGAGAAGGAGCCGGCCGAGGGCCCTGATCGTCACTCGCCAGAGGAGAAGGCGGTGGAGGAGGCAGAGTGCCCTGACTCGCCGGAGGAGGAGGAGGCGGAGGCGTCCAGTTCGGAAGGTTGATGAGCTCCTTCCGCCATAGGCATGGAGTCTTCAGAGCAGACCCCAGCCGAGTCTCCCCTTCACCAGTAGGGTGGTCAAGCTGGAGGTCCTCAAATCCCTCCATTATCTCATCCACCATCACCCTAGCATGTCCTTCTGAAATCGGCCGGCAATGAAAAGTTGCGCCGGGTTCAGTAGGATAAACAGAGCCAACAGCCGCCTTGACCTTCAAATTCATCCATTGCGTCATAAGGTGGCAATTTTGAGACTCCGTTATAGCATCCACGGGATAGCTGGCAGGAGCCGTCAAGGCATGCTCCGGCTAAAGCAGCTCGGTGGAAGCCACGCTGCTTCTGCGCTGAGATGGCGGGGTAGCTTCGGGGGAGGCTTCGGCAGTACCTTTGCTGCGATTTGCTTCTCGTTCCTCTATCGCGTCTACCCTTGCTTGCAGCGCCTGCATTTGGGTCTGCTGCACTTTTTTCCTCCTCTCATGGGATTTGTAACCGCCTGTGTCCGGAAACCCAACCTTCCACGGAACGGAGCCTGGCGTGCCTCGTGTCTGTCCAGGGTGCTCAGGATTCCCGAGGGCCATTGTGAGCTCGTCGTTCTCTCTGTCTGGAAAGAACGTCCCTTCCTGCGCTGCTTCAATATACTACTTAAGCTTACTGACTGGTATGTCCATTTGATTGTTCGTCCAAATGCACTTCCCTGTTATA
Organism: Triticum aestivum; assembly: GCF_018294505.1. NCBI lineage: Eukaryota > Viridiplantae > Streptophyta > Magnoliopsida > Poales > Poaceae > Triticum > Triticum aestivum. Next base: position 781,832,687 of record NC_057797.1, read on the forward strand.
GGGTCCAAGGTTCCGCCAGCCCCGAAGAACCAAGTCCGGCAACGGTCTGGCCAGTTAATTGTCTCTGGTTCGATCCCTTTATGAACCAGATCATTGTCAATCTTGGACTACTTAGGCCGGGCTACGAGGTAGCCACCTGACCCCGTGCGATGGTGAAGCTTCTTCTTCGCAGCATTTTGCTTGTTTGTCGCCGACATCTTCTGACTCTTTTCCGATGTCTTGTGGGCCACCAATGCGGGCCAGTGATCTCTGATCTTCTCATATCTGCCCTTGAATTCTAGTGTCTCATTATTTTCGACAAACTTATTCAGCTCTTTCTTCCACCTCCTGAATAGTTCTGCCATCCTCTTCAGAGCAAAAGACTTGATTAATTTCTCTTTGACTAGGTTCTCTGGATTATCCTCAGGCGGTAGGGTGAAATTGGACTTCAGCTCAGTCCAAAGATCATTTTTCTGCATATCATTGACATAAGACACCTCAGGGTCTTCTGTAGCCGGCTTAAACCATTGCTGGATGCTTATCGGGATCTTGTCCCTAACCAGAACCCCGCACTGAGCAACAAATGCGCTCTTTGTCCGGAGGGGTTCAATAGGTTGGCCGTCGGGCGTGATTGCTATGATCTCAAACTTTTCATCCGAGCTCAACTTTTTCTTCGGGCCTCGTCTCTTTACCGAAGTTGTGCTCGATCCGGAGGGCTAGAAAAAAGAACAAAGACTTAATTAATATGTGTACATACCAAAACAATGAATGCATCAATCAGCTAGTCAGCATAGGCTTAACTAATATATATACCTGGCTGGACTCGGTTCGGTCACCGGAGCCGTCATCGCGGTCTCCTTCTTGCACCGGCATTGGGTCACCGGAGCCATCCTCATGTTCTTCTTCTTGCACCGGCATTAGGTCACCGTAGCCAGCTTGTTCACCCTCTCCTTCCAGACCATCGGTTTCGTTGAGAAACAACGAGATGGCATCACTTCCTTCTGCGATTATGTCCCTCAACAACGCTTCTTTGTTGCTTCGTCTAGGGCGGTGTCCATAGTTTCTACAAATATTTACAACATGGAAATTATTATTCAAACATGACAGATGGATATATTAGTGCCAAACGTAGAACTAGCTACCTAATCATAGTAAGCTATCGGGAGGGGGTATATATCGACAACGACGACACTACATCTATGTCCCTCGACGACCCTCGTTCCCGATAAAAAAAGAGGAAGAAGAAAAAAAAAGAGGAGAAGAAAGAATAGAGGAGAAGATCCTCTTCTTTTTTTTTATCCTCTTCTTCCTCTCATGTTCGAGAGGATCGCCGAGGGGTCGGGAGGTTGCCTAGTGTCAAAGGATTCAACAAAACCATGCATGTCTTCATCATTAGGCGAAAGTAACATGTGCATGATGGTACGAAGCTCTTCAAAGTTGTTCTGGAACAGAGTCCCAGATAGGATAATTCGCTTTTTGGTACAAAGTTCAGAAAGAGCCTTCCGAATATCGCTATTTGGAAGGCCTTTGCTGAATTCGTACCAAAAGGCGGATTATTCTATCCGGGACTCCATTCCAGAACAACTTTGCAGAACTTCGTACCAACATGCCCTGGTTACTTCCGGCTAATGATGAAGGCATGGATTTCTTCAATACTTTGACACTAGGAAACCTCTCTCGACCCCTCGGCGATCCTCGACCCCTCGAACCCTCGACGACCCTGAAACCCTCGACCCCTAGACGACCCTCTTCTTCCTCTCATGTTCGAGAGGATCGCCGAGGGGTCGGGAGGTTGCCTAGTGTCAAAGGATTCAACAAAACCATGTCTTCATCATTAGGCGAAAGTAACATGTGCATGATGGTACGAAGCTCTTCAAAGTTGTTCTGGAACGGAGTCCCACATAGGATAATTCGCTTTTTGGTACAAAGTTCGGAAAGAGCCTTCCGAATATCGCTATTTGGAAGGCCTTTGCTGAATTCGTACCAAAAGGCGGATTATTCTATCCGGGACTCCATTCCAGAACAATTTTGCAGAACTTCGTACCAACATGCCCTGGTTACTTCCGGCTAATGATGAAGGCATGGATTTCTTTAATACTTTGACACTAGGAGAAGAAGAAAGGAATAGCTAGAGGAGAAGATCGAAGAAAAAAAAGAAGAAAAAAAAGAGGAGAAGAAGAAAGGAATAGTGGAGAAGAAGAGAAAATAGAATATAATCTATTTTCTCTTCTTCTCCACTATTCCTTTCTTCTTCTCCTCTTCTTTTTCTTCTTTTTTCTTCTTCTTATTTATTTCTCCTCTTCTTTTCGGTAGAGGAAACCCTAAATAGCAAGTATCGTGGGTGTGAGATACATGTGGCCATCGGTGTCGGACACTACATCCACGTCCCACAAGTGACGTGGGCGTCGAAGCCAGCGCCACTTGTGGGATGTGGATGTAGTGTCCGACACCGACGGTACATGTATCTCACACCGACGATACTTTCTATTTAGGGTTTCTCCTCTACCGCTCGGCGACCCTCGACGACCCTCGTTCCCGATAAAATAAAGAGGAAGAAGAAGAAGAAAAAAGAAGAAAAGAAAGAATAGAGGAGAAGACTTCCTCTTCTTCCACTCCTCTTCTTCTCCCTCTTCTTCCCCTTCTTCCTCGCCTCTCACATGAATGTCCGACGTTCTCGACCCCCCCCCCATGTGTCGAAGAAAAAAAAGAAGAAAAAAGAGAGGAGAAGAAGAAAGGAATAGAGGAGAAAAGAGAAAATAGAATATATATTCTAATTTTCTCTTCTTCTCCTCTATTCCTTTCTTCTTCTCCTCTTCCTTTTCTTCCTCTCCTCGTCTTCTCCTTCTTCTTCTCCTTCTTTCTCTACTTATTTTCCTTTTCCTTATTTTACTTTTTCCTCTCCACTAACATAAAATGCACTAGCCTAAAATGCAACAAACATAAAATGCACTAAAGAGGCTCAACTAACCTAAAATCAGTGATAAAATGCACTAACCTAAAATCGATATCTACTAACAACTTAAAAACAACTTAAAAAAATTAATACATATATGAAAAAATGCATATATGAAAAAACCATCATCATATCATATATGAAAAAAAACATCATCATATCATCAACAGAAAAAAACATCATCATATCATCAACAGAAAAAAAACATCATCAACATCATCATATCATCAACCTAAAGGGCCGACACCGGCACG
>NC_057797.1:781836240-781854313 GCF_018294505.1 Triticum aestivum
GCGGGGCTGTTGGGGAACGCAGTAATTTCGAAAATTTTCCTACGCACACGCAAGATCATGGTGATGCACAGCAACGAGAGGGGAGAGTGTTGTCTACGTAGCAACGCAGACCGACTGCGGAAGCGATCACACAACGTAGAGGAAGTAGTCGTACGTCTTCTTCCCGATCCGACCGATCCAAGCACCGTTACTCCGGCACCTCCGAGTTCTTAGCACACGTTCAGCTCGATGACGTTCCTCGGGCTCCGATCCAGCAAAGCGTCGAGGAAGAGTTCCGTCAGCACGACGGCGTGATGACGATCTTGATGTACTACCGACGCAGGGCTTCGCCTAAGCACTACAACGGTACGATCGAGGTGGAATTTGGTGGCAGGGGGCACCGCACACGGCTAAGGAACGATCTCAAGGATCAATTTGTGTGTCTTGGGGTGCCCCCTGCCCCGTATATAAAGGTTGGAGGAGGGGAGCCGGCCGGCCAAGGGAGAGGAGGCGCAGGGGAGTCCTACTCCCACCGGGAGTAGGACTCCTCCCCCCAATCCTAATCCTATTAGGACTCCCGGGGGGAAAAGAGAGAGAAGGGGGGCCGGCCCCCTATCCTAGTCCTACTAGGACTTGGGGAAGGGGGGGGCGCCGGCCAGCTTGGGCTTGTCCCTTTTCTCCTTTTCCACTAAGGCCCAACAGGCCCATTAGTCTCCCGGGGGGTTCCGGTAACCCTCCCGGTATTCCGGTAAAATCCCGATTTCACCCGGAACACTTCCTATGTCCAAACATAGGCTTCCAATATATCAATCTTTACGTCTCGACCATTTCGAGACTCCTCGTCATGTCCGTGATCTCATCCGGGACTCCGAACAACCTTCGGTACATCAAAATGCATAAACTCATAATAATTGTCATCGTAACGTTAAGCGTGCGGACCCTACGGTTCGAGAACAATGTAGACATGACCGAGACACGTCTCCGGTCAATAACCAATAGCGGGACCTGGATGCCCATATTGGCTCCTACATATTCTACGAAGATCTTTATCGGTCAGACCGCATAACAACATACGTTGTTCCCTTTGTCATCGGTATGTTACTTGCCCGAGATTCGATCGTCGGTATCCAATACCTAGTTCAATCTCGTTACTGGCAAGTCTCTTTACTCGTTCCGTAATACATCATCTCACAACTAACATATTAGTTGCAGTGCTTGCAAGGCTTATGTGATGTGTATTACCGAGAGGGCCCAGAGATACCTCTCCGACAATCAGAGTGACAAACCCTAATCTCGAAATACGCCAACCCAACATCTACCATTGGAGACACCTGTAGTACTCCTTTATAATCACCCAGTTACGTTGTGACGTTTGGTAGTACCCAAAGTGTTCCTCCGGTAAACGGGAGTTGCATAATCTCATAGTTATAGAAACATGTATAAGTCATGAAGAAAGCAATAGCAACATACTAAACGATCGGATGCTAAGCTAATGGAATGGGTCATGTCAATCAGATCATTCTACTAATGATGTGACCTCGTTAATCAAATAACAACTCTTTGTTCATGGTCAGGAAACATAACCATCTTTGATTAACGAGCTAGTCAAGTAGAGGCATACTAGTGACACTCTGTTGGTCTATGTATTCACACATGTATTATGTTTCCGGTTAATACAATTCTAGCATGAATAATAAACATTTATCATGATATAAGGAAATAAATAATAACTTTATTATTGCCTCTAGGGCATATTTCCTTCAGTCTCCCACATGCACTAGAGTCAATAATCTAGATTACACAGTAATGATTCTAACACCCATGGAGCCTTGGTGCTGATCATGTTTTGCTCGTGGAAGAGGCTTAGTCAACGGGTCTGCAACATTCAGATCCGTATGTATCTTGCAAATCTCTATGTCTCCCACCTGGACTAAGTCCCGGATGGAGTTGAAGCGTCTCTTGATGTGTTTGGTTCTTTTGTGAAATCTGGATTCCTTTGCCAAGGCAATTGCACCAGTATTGTCACAGAAGATTTTCATTGGACCCGATGCACTAGGTATGACACCTAGATCGGATATGAACTCCTTCATCCAGACTCCTTCGTTCGCTGCTTCCGAAGCAGCTATGTACTCCGCTTCACATGTAGATCCCGCTACGACGCTTTGTTTAGAACTGCACCAATGACAGCTCCATCGTTTAAAGAAAACACGTATCCGGTTTGCGATTTAGAATCATCTGGATCAGTGTCAAAGCTTGCATCAACGTAACCTCTTACGGTGAGCTCTTTGTCACCTCCATATACGAGAAACATATCCTTAGTCCTTTTCAGGTATTTCAGGATGTTCTTGACCGCTGTCCAGTGATCCATTCCAGGATTACTTTGGTACCTCCCTGCTAAACTTATAGCAAGGCACACATCAGGTCTGGTACACAACATTGCATACATGATAGAGCCTATGGCTGAAGCATAGGGAACATCTTTCATTTTCTCTCTATCTTCTGCAGTGGTCGGGCATTGAGTCTTACTCAATTTCATACCTTGTAACACAGGCAAGAACCCTTTCTTTGCTTGATCCATTTTGAATTTCTTCAAAATCTTGTCAAGGTATGTGCTTTGTGAAAGTCCAATTAAGCGTCTTGATCTATCTCTATAGATCTTTATGCCTAATATGTAAGCAGCTTCCCCGAGGTCTTTCATCGAAAAACTTTTATTCAAGTATCCCTTTATGCTATCCAGAAATTCTATATCATTTCCAATTAGCAATATGTCATCCACATATAATATCAGAAATGCTACAGAGCTCCCACTCACTTTCTTGTAAATACAGGCTTCTCCAAAAGTCTGTATAAAGCCAAATGCTTTGATCACACTATCAAAGCGTTTATTCCAACTCCGAGATGCTTGCACCAGTCCATAAATGGATCGCTGGAGTTTGCATACTTTGTTAGCTCCCTTTGGATCGACAAAACCTTCTGGTTGTATCATATACAACTCTTCTTCCAGAAATCCATTCAGGAATGCAGTTTTGACATCCATCTGCCATATTTCATAATCATAAAATGCGGCAAGTGCTAACATTATTCTGACGGACTTAAGCATCGCTACGGGTGAGAAGGTCTCATCGTAGTCAACTCCTTGAACTTGTCGAAAACCTTTCGCGACAAGTCGAGCTTTATAGACAGTAATATTACCGTCAGCGTCAGTCTTTTTCTTGAAGATCCATTTGTTCTCAATTGCTTGCCGATCATCGGGCAAGTCAACCAAAGTCCATACTTTGTTTTCATACATGGATCCCATCTCAGATTTCATGGCCTCAAGCCACTTTGCGGAATCTGGGCTCACCATCGCTTCTTCATAGTTCGTAGGTTCATCATGATCTAGCATCATGACTTCCAGAACTGGATTACCGTACCACTCTGGTGCGGATCTCACTCTGGTTGATCTACGTGGTTCAGTAGTATCTTGTTCTGAAGCTTCATGATCATCATCATTAGCTTCTTCACTGATTGGTATAGGTGTCGCAGAAACAGTTTTCTGTGATGTACTATTTTCCAATAAGGGAGCAGGTACAGTTACCTCGTCAAGTTCTACTTTCCTCCCACTCACTTCTTTCGAGAGAAACTCCTTCTCTAGAAAGTTTCCGAACTTAGCAACAAAAGTCTTGCCTTCGGATCTGTGATAGAAGGTGTATCCAATAGTTTCCTTTGGATATCCTATGAAGACACACTTCTCCGATTTGGGTTCGAGCTTATCAGGTTGAAGCTTTTTCACATAAGCATCGCAGCCCCAAACTTTAAGAAACGACAACTTTGGTTTCTTGCCAAACCATAGTTCATAAGGTGTCGTCTCAACGGATTTTGATGGTGCCCTGTTTAACGTGAATGCGGCCGTCTCTAAAGCATAACCCCAAAACGATAGCGGTAAATCAGTAAGAGACATCATAGATCGCACCATATCTAGTAAAGTACGATTACGACGTTCGGACACACCATTACGTTGTGGTGTTCCGGGTGGTGTGAGTTGCGAAATTATTCCACAATTTTTCAAATGTACACCAAACTCGTAACTCAAATATTCTCCTCCACGATCAGATCGTAGAAACTTTATTTTCTTGTTACGATGATTTTCAACTTCACTCTGAAATTCTTTGAACTTTTCAAATGTTTCAGACTTATGTTTCATTAAGTAGATATACCCATATCTGCTTAAATCATCTGTGAAGGTGAGAAAATAACGATATCCGCCACGAGCCTCAATATTCATCGGACCACATACATCGGTATGTATGATTTCCAATAAATCTGTTGCTCTCTCCATAGTACCGGAGAATGGTGTTTTAGTCATCTTGCCTATGAGGCACGGTTCGCAAGTACCAAGTGATTCATAATCAAGTGGTTCCAAAAGCCCATCAGTATGGAGTTTCTTCATGCGCTTTACACCGATATGACCTAAACGGCAGTGCCACAAGTAAGTTGCACTATCATTATTAACTTTGCATCTTTTGGCTTCTACATTATGAATATGTGTATCACTATCTTCGAGATTCAATAAGAATAGACCACTCTTCAAGGGTGCATGACCATAAAATATATTATTCATATAAATAGAACAACCATTATTCTCTGATTTAAATGAATAACCGTCTCGCATTAAACAAGATCCAGATATAATGTTCATGCTTAACGCTGGCACCAAATAACAATTATTTAGGTCTAATATTAATCCCGAAGGTAGATGTAGAGGTAGCGTGCCGACCGCGATCACATCGACTTTGGAACTGTTTCCCACGCGCATCGTCACCTCGTCCTTTGCTAGCGTCCGCTTATTCTGTAGTCCCTGTTTCGAGTTGCAAATATTAGCAACAGAACCAGTATCAAATACCCAGGTGCTACTGCGAGCTCTAGTAAGGTACACATCAATAACATGTATATCACATATACATTTGCTCACTTTGCCATCCTTCTTATCCGCCAAATACTTGGGGCAGTTCCGCTTCCAGTGACCAGTCTGCTTGCAGTAGAAGCACTCAGTTTCAGGCTTAGGTCCAGACTTGGGTTTCTTCTCCTGAGCAGCAACTTGCTTGGTGTTCTTCTTGAAGTTTCCCTTCTTCTTCCCTTTGCCCTTTTTCTTGAAACTAGTGGTTTTGCTAACCATCAACACTTGATGCTCCTTCTTGATTTCTACCTCCGCAGCTTTCAGCATTGCGAAGAGCTCGGGAATAGTCTTGTTCATCCCTTGCATATTATAGTTCATCACGAAGCTCTTGTAGCTTGGTGGCAGTGATTGGAGAATTCTGTCAATGACGCAGTCATCTGGAAGATTAACTCCCATCTGAATCAAGTGATTATTATACCCAGACATCTTGAGTATATGCTCACTGACAGAACTGTTCTCCTCCATCTTACAGCTATAGAACTTATTGGAGACTTCATATCTCTCAATTCGGGCATTTGCTTGAAATATTAACTTCAACTCCTGGAACATCCCATAAGCTCCATGACGTTCAAAACGTTGTTGAAGTCCCGATTCTAAGCCGTAAAGCATGGCACACTGAACTATCGAGTAGTCATCAGCTTTGCTCTGCCAGACGTTCATAACATCTGGCGTTGCTCCAGCAGCAGGCCTGTCACCCAGCGGTGCTTCCAGGATGTAATTCTTCTGTGCAGCAATGAGGATAATCCTCAGGTTACGGACCCAGTCCGTGTAATTGCTACCATCATCTTTCAACTTTGCTTTCTCAAGGAACGCATTAAAATTCAACGGAACAATAGCACGAGCCATCTATCTACAAGCATCATAAACAAGCAAGATACTATCAGGTACTAAGTTCATGATAAGTTTAAGTTCAGTTAATCAAATTACTTAGGAACTCCCACTTAGATAGACATCCCTCTAATCTTCTAAGTGATCACGTGATCCAAATCAACTAAACCATAACCGATCATCACGTGAGATGGAGTAGTTTTCAATGGTGAACATCGTTATGTTGATCATATCTACTATATGATTCACGCTCGACCTTTCGGTCTCTGTGTTCCGAGGCCATATCTATATATGCTTGGCTCGTCAAGTATAACCCGAGTATTCTGCGTGTGCAACTGTTTTGCACCCGTTGTATTTGGACGTAGAGCTTATCACACCCGATCATCACGTGGTGTCTGGGCACGACGAACTTTGGCAACGGTGCATACTCGGGGAGAACACTTCTTGATAATTTAGTGAGAGATCATCTTATAATGCTACCGTCAATCAAAGCAAGATAAGATGCATAAAAGGATAAACATCACATGCAATCAATATAAGTGATATGATATGGCCATCATCATCTTGTGCTTGTGATCTCCATCTCCGAAGCACCGTCATGATCACCATCGTCACCGGCGCGACACCTTGATCTCCATCGTAGCATCGTTGTCGTCTCGCCAATCTTATGCTTCCACGACTATCACTACCGTTTAGTAATAAAGTAAAGCATTACATCGCGATTGCATTGCATACAATAAAGCGACAACCATATGGCTCCTGCCAGTTGCCGATAACTCGGTTACAAAACATGATCATCTCATACAATAAAATCAGCATCATGCCTTGACCATATCACATCACAACATACCCTGCAAAAACAAGTTAGACGTCCTCTACTTTGTTGTTGCAAGTTTTACGTGGCTGCTACGGGCTTAAGTAAGAACTCATCTCACCTACGCATCAAAACCACAACGATAGTTCGTCAAATAGACTCCGTTTTAACCTTCTCAAGGACCGGGCATAGTCACACTTGGTTCAACTAAAGTTGGAGAGGCAGTCTTCCGCAAGCCATCTGTGTGCAAAGCACGTCGAGGGAACCGGTCTCGCGTAAGAGTACGCGTAAGGTTGCTCCGGATCGTCTCACCCAACAATACCGCCGAACCAAAGTATGACATGCTGGTAGGCAGTATGACTTGTATCGCCCACAACTCACTTGTGTTCTACTCGTGCATATAACATCAAACCATAAAACCTAGGCTCGGATGCCACTGTTGGGGAACGCAGTAATTTCGAAAAATTTCCTACGCACACGCAAGATCATGGTGATGCACAGCAACGAGAGGGGAGAGTGTTGTCTACGTACCAACGCAGACCGACTGCGGAAGCGATCACACAACGTAGAGGAAGTAGTCGTACGTCTTCTTCCCGATCCGACCGATCCAAGCACCGTTACTCCGGCACCTCCGAGTTCTTAGCACACGTTCATCTCGATGACGTTCCTCGGGCTCCGATCCAGCAAAGCGTCGAGGAAGAGTTCCGTCAGCACGACGGCGTGATGACGATCTTGATGTACTACCGACGCAGGGCTTCGCCTAAGCACTACAACGGTACGATCGAGGTGGAATTTGGTGGCAGGGGGCACCGCACACGGCTAAGGAACGATCTCAAGGATCAAGTTGTGTGTCTTGGGGTGCCCCCTGCCCCCGTATATAAAGGTTGGAGGAGGGGAGCCGGCCGGCCAAGGGAGAGGAGGCGCAGGGGAGTCCTACTCCCACCGGGAGTAGGACTCCTCCCCCCAATCCTAATCCTATTAGGACTCCCGGGGGGAAAAGAGAGAGAAGGGGGGCCGGCCCCCTATCCTAGTCCTACTAGGACTTGGGGAAGGGGGGGGGCGCCGGCCAGCTTGGGCTTGTCCCTTTTCTCCTTTTCCACTAAGGCCCAACAGGCCCATTAGTCTCCCGGAGGGTTCCGGTAACCCTCCCGGTATTCCGGTAAAATCCCGATTTCACCCGGAACACTTCCTATGTCCAAACATAGGCTTCTAATATATCAATCTTTACGTCTCGACCATTTCGAGACTCCTCGTCATGTCCGTGATCTCATCCGGGACTCCGAACAACCTTCGGTACATCGAAATGCATAAACTCATAATAACTGTCATCGTAACGTTAAGCGTGCGGACCCTACGGTTCGAGAACAATGTAGACATGACCGAGACACGTCTCCGGTCAATAACCAATAGCGGGACCTGGATGCCCATATTGGCTCCTACATATTCTACGAAGATTTTTATCGGTCAGACCGCATAACAACATACGTTGTTCCCTTTGTCATCGGTATGTTACTTGCCCGAGATTCGATCGTCGGTATCCAATACCTAGTTCAATCTCGTTACTGGCAAGTCTCTTTACTCGTTCCGTAATACATCATCTCACAACTAACATATTAGTTGCAGTGCTTGCAAGGCTTATGTGATGTGTATTACCGAGAGGGCCCAGAGATACCTCTCCGACAATCGGAGTGACAAACCCTAATCTCGAAATACGCCAACCCAACATCTACCATTGGAGACACCTGTAGTACTCCTTTATAATCACCCAGTTACGTTGTGACGTTTGGTAGTACCCAAAGTGTTCCTCCGGTAAACGGGAGTTGCATAATCTCATAGTTATAGGAACATGTATAAGTCATGAAGAAAGCAATAGCAACATACTAAACGATCGGATGCTAAGCTAATGGAATGGGTCATGTCAATCAGATCATTCTACTAATGATGTGACCTCGTTAATCAAATAACAACTCTTTGTTCATGGTCAGGAAACATAACCATCTTTGATTAACGAGCTAGTCAAGTAGAGGCATACTAGTGACACTCTGTTGGTCTATGTATTCACACATGTATTATGTTTCCGGTTAATACAATTCTAGCATGAATAATAAACATTTATCATGATATAAGGAAATAAATAATAACTTTATTATTGCCTCTAGGGCATATTTCCTTCAGGGGCGACGACGGGCGCGGGGCGACGACGGGCTCGGGGCGGCGACGACGACGACGAATGGCCTGGGGGCGTCGGGGCGAATGGGAGCGGTTGGCCAAATTTTCACAAGTGTTAGCTTATATAGCCAGAGCAATGGTCCCGGTTCGTGCTACGACCGGGGACTAATGCCCCCTTTAGTCCTGGTTCGTGCTACGAATCGGGACCAAAGGCCAATTTTCGGCAGCCGAAAGGGCGGGAAGCCAAGGCCATTGGTCCCGGTTGGTGGCACCAACCGGGACTAAAGGGGGGCAATGGTCACGGTTGGTGCCACGAACCGTGACCAATGCCCCCTTTAGTCCCGGTTGGTGCCACCAACCGGGACCAATGGCCTTGTGCTGCATCGCTAGCTGAAGTTTAGCCCCACATCGCTAGCTGAAGGGCGCCAGCACTTGTTTATAAGTGCTGCTGTGCCTCCCCATTCGAGCTCCTCTCTAATGTAGGCTTTCGGGCCTAAACTGGCTACTGCTTGTGGGCCTATTGGGCCTCTGCGGGCCTGAATCCTGGCCCATGTAGGGTTTCTAGTCGTATTCAGGCCGTGGAGGCCCAGTAGGTGGCATTTTATTTTGGTTTTTTCTTTTTTATTTCTACATTTTTTTGGTTTTTTATTTTTTTTATTTCTACTTAAAACTAAATACTTACAGTTTTTTAGTGATTTCTTTTTGCTTTTAGGTCACAAAAATTATAAACTTTCTGTTAGTGCCATTAGTTTTAAATTTTGAATAGTTTAAATTTGAATTTTTAAAAATTTGTGTGAATCACTAGTTTATGAATAACTTTACTATAAAAATAGAATTTTTTTCTATTTATTTTTTATTTATACTTACAACTAAATACTTATAGTTTTTTAGTGATTTCTTTTTGATTTTAGGTCACAAAAATTATAAACTTTCTGTTAGTGCCATTAGTTTTAAAATTTTGAATAGTTTAAATTTGAATTTTATAAAATTTGTGTGAATCACTAGTTTATGAATAACTTTACTATAAAAATAGAATTTTTTTCTTCTTTGCTATTTATTTTTTATTTATACTTACAATTAAATACTTATAGTTTGATTTTAGGTCACAAAAATTATATTCTTTTTGCTATTGAAGAATATTATAGTTTTATTTTAGTTGATCATAACATAATATTTTAATTGATTGTTTTTATTTTCATAAAAGTTTTGTAGTTCATTCTGTTTGCTATTAATTCATTCTTTGAGCTAAATGACTCTGAAATTGGAAAGCATTTCAAAATGAACTCTGAAAAGGTTGAAAGTTGTCATGGTATCATCATTTCACCCGCATAGCATGTTCCAAAAAGTAGAGAGGGTTACGACAAAAACTTGATGCACTTCATGTATAAAATGGACAATCACTTTCGAAATATCAAAGTTTCGAACCATAAGACATGAAAGCATTTCAAATGAACTCTGAAAAAGTTGAAAGTTGGGATGGTATCATAATTTCACCCACATAGCATTTGCTTATTGCGGGAGAAATTCTTCACTTTTTCTTCGCTTGTGTCATTTGCTTATTGCGCCGTAACCATGGATAATCTTCATTGTTTATCAGGATGCTTGGGTCAGCCTTGACATTGAAGGGAGGAATTTCTTGAAACTTTTCATAATCTTCAGACATGTCTGTCTTGCCGTCCACTCCCAGGATGTCCCTTTTTTCCTGAAAGAACTATGTGGCGCTTTGGCTCATCGTATGATGTATTCGCTTCCTTATCTTTTCTTTTTCTCGGTTTGGTAGACATGTCCTTGACATAGATAATCTGTGCCACATCATTGGCTAGGACGAACGGTTCGTCAGTGTACCCAAGATTTTTCAGATCCACTGTTGTCATTCCGTACTGTGGGTCTACCTGTACCCCGCCGCCTAACAGATTGACGCATTTGCACTTAAACAAAGGGACCTTAAAATCAGGTCCGTAGTCAAGTTCCCATATGTCCACTATGTAACCATAATATGTGTCCTTTCCGCTCTCGGTTGCTGCATCAAAGCGGACACCGCTCTTTTGGTTGGTGCTCTTTTGATCTTGGGCGATCGTGTAAAATGTATTCCCATTTATCTCGTATCCTTTGTAAGTCAATACAGTCAAAGATGGTCCCCTGGACAACAAGTACAACTCATCACAAACAGTGTTGTCACCTCTGAGACGTGTTTCCAACCAACTGCTGAAAGTCCTGATGTGTTCACATGTAATCCAGTCGTCGCATTGCTCCGGGTGTTTGGAGCGCAGACTGTTCTTGTGTTCATCGACATACAGGGTCACCATGGTAGAGTTCTGTAGAACTGTCTAGTGTGCTTGAGACCAAGAATATCCGTCCCTGCATATTATTGAGTCTCTTCCAAGAGTGCCTTTTCCAGTCAGTCTCCCCTCATATCGCGATTTAGGGAGACCTATCTTGTTAAGGCCAGGAATGAAGTCAACACAAAACCCGATAACATCCTCTATTTGATGGCCCATGGAGATGCTTCCTTCTGGCCTAGCGCGGTTACGGACATATTTCTTTAGGACTCCCATGAACCTCTCAAAGGGGAACATATTGTGTAGAAATACGGGCCCCAGGATGACAATCTCGTCGACTAGATGAACTAGGACGTGCGTCATGATATTGAAGAAGGATGGTGGGAACACCAGCTCGAAACTGACAAGATATTGCGCCACATCACTCCTTAGCCTTGGTACAATTTCTGGATCGATCACCTTCTGAGAGATTGCATTGAGGAATGCACATAGCTTCACAATGGCTAATCGGACGTTTTCCAGTAGAAGCCCCCTCAATGCAACCGGAAGCAGTTGCGTCATAATCATGTGGCAGTCATGAGACTTTAGGTTCTAAAACTTTTTCTCTAGCATATTTATTATTCCCTTTATATTCGACGAGAAGCCAGTCGTGACCTTCATACTGAGCAGGCATTCAAAGAAGATTTCTTTCTCTTCTTTCGCAAGAGCGTAGCTGGCAGGACCTTTATACTGCTTCGGAGGCATGCCGTCTTTTTCGTGCAAACGTTGCAGGTCCTCCCGTGCCTCAGGTGTATCTTTTGTCTTCCCATACACGCCCAAGAAGCCTAGCAGGTTGACGCAAAGGTTCTTCGTCACGTGCATCACGTCGATTGAGGAGCGGACCTCTAGGTCTTTCCAGTAGGGGGCACATAGTTGTCATCGTACTCTTCTTCTTCGCCGTCTTCCATCATAACCCCTATTTCTCCGTGCCTCGTCCAAACATTATAGTGTGGCATGAAACCCTTGTAAAGCAGGTGGGAGTGAAGGATTTTCCGGTTAGAGTAAGACCTCGTATTCCCACATTCAGTGCATGGACAACACATAAAAACATTCTGCTTGTTTGCCTCAGCCGCATCGAGAAACTCATGCATGCCCTTAATGTACTCGCGGGTGTGTCTGTCACCGTACATCCATTGCCGGTTCATCTGCGTGCATTATATATAATTAAGTGTCCAAATTAATAGAAGTTCATCATCACATTAAAACCAAAGTGCATACATAGTTCTCATCTAACAACATATAGCTCTCCAGAGCATCTAATTAATTAAACCATACATTGAAACTATGTAAAACATTTCAATGCGAAAACAAATGCGATCATAATCGCAACCAAGGTAACAATTGATCCAACGGCATAATGATACCAAGCCTCGGTATGAATGGCATATTTTCTAATCTTTCTAATCTTCAAGCGCATTGCATCCATCTTGATCTTGTGATCATCGACGACATCCGCAACATGCAACTCCAATATCATCTTCTCCTCCTCAATTTTTTTTATTTTTTTCTTCAACAAATTGTTTTCTTTTTCAACTAAATTTAACCTCTCGACAATAGGGTCGGTTGGCATTTCCGATTCACATACATCCTAGATAAATAAAATCTATGTCACGTTGGTTGGCATAATTTCATAAACAACAAATGAACCAATAGTTATAAAGATAATATACATACCAAATCCGAATCATAGACAGGACGAGGGCCGACGGGGGCGGATACCAAAACCATCGCACTATATAAGATGCAATAAAAAATGTAAGAAAATGATACAAGTATCTATCTAAACATACAAGTAAGAATATTTTTCCTTTTAGAAAGAAGATAAGAACAAGAGGCTCACCACGGTGGTGTCGGTGATGAGATCGGCGCGGGTGATCGACGGCGGTGAATACGGGGACGGGGCGTGACGGACCGCTAAATCTAGACAAATCTCGAGGAAAATGGAGCTTGGAGGTCGAGCTTCGAGAGGAGAAAGCTTAAGTAGTGTGGCTCGGGCATTCCATCGAACACCTCATGTGCATAGGAGGTGAGCTAGAGCACCACAAAGCCCTCTCCCCCTCGGCCAGAAAAAACAGAGCACTGTGCTCTGCTCTTGCGCGAGGGGGTATATATAGGCACCTCATTGGTCCCGGTTGATGACAAGAACCGGGACTAAAGGGAAGCTTTTGGTCCCGGTTCAAGCCACCAACCGGGACCAATGGTGGTGGGCCAGGAGCGAGGCCCATTGGTCCCGGTTCGTCCCACCAACCGGGACCAAAAGGTCCAGACGAACCGGGACCAATGGCCCACGTGGCCCGGCCGGCCCCCTGGGCTCACGAACCGGGACCAATGCCCACATTGGTCCCGGTTCTAGACTGAACCGGGACTAATGGGCTGAGCCGGCCTGGACCATAGCCCTGTTTTCTACTAGTGCATCAACCCGGTAGAAAATAAAAATTCCATGTGATTAATTTAAATAAAATTTTAATTTTGTTGTGTTGCTTCCAATAAAGCAGAGGATGGCAGATAATCAGTGAATGTATAATGATTTTGTCCATCGGAATCGAGTAACAACAGAGTGGGTCAAGAAAACCGATGTGTTTTTGCAGAAGATATTCCGTCGTCCAATGAGAAATGTCCCAGAATGCCCCTGTGCAAAAATTTGGCAGGCATACCCATAGAGATCAGAATGACAATGACTTTGCACCTAAGCACATGGGGATAGATGCCAAACTTTAACATGCCGAAAAACTTTACCCAGTGGGACCGTGAGAGAGAGGAGGTGATGCGACGACGCATCTGTGATCTGATCCGTTCCCTTCTCTCCCTCGATCTTGAAAGGTTGCCACAAGTCGGGTACACCATGCATTCCTGTATGTATGAGCTTCACATGCATCCCACGTACGCATGTAGCTGCATGCGTCGTTTGCTTCCGGGCTGAAGATTGCAACAGCTAACGGCAGAATCAAATTCTATCAAGGCGAGAGAGAGAGGGAGAGGCAGCTAGCCACGTATATAACATATATATAAATATAAATATATATAGGTTTGTACACCTACAACGCCATTATCGTGAAAATCTCTTGCGAATGTAACATGCATGTGGCCTATATGTGAAGGGTTGTGTCTGACAAAGTAATTGCTTTTGTAATCCCATAGAAATGGCAGTGTCAAGTTGTTTTCTTTTCAAACCGAGCAACTCTTTCCCCCCGATTTTCAATGAAGAAAACTGACAACTAAACACGACCTTCACACACGCGCATACCTCAGCCCAAATGAACATCCGAGAGATACGCAAAGCCGACGAACGGCTACGTACGGCCTACCAAAACCAGTAAGCCATAGAAGCTGACAACAACGAACAAGAGCACAAAATGAAGTTACCACTCACTCTGGACGCCAGCAACAGAATCACCCCATCATTCCAATGCTGCTTGTCCTTTGATCCCATCCTCCACTTTTTGCGAAGAAGTCATCGCATTGGAATCGATGCACACAACTGAAGAATTACAAAGTAGAAATAAGAAGAAGAAGAAGAAACACAATAATTCATGCACCCTCCCGTACCTTCATGTGTTGTTAGCTGTTGCCATCACTAGCACAGTCATCCTCACCACAAACAGAAAGCAAGGACGATACGATCACTTTCTGTTGGGATTCCGCCTACCAAATTCTTCCATATCATATCGTTCAGTTGGGAGTCAGTTTTTACTAGACGGCCAAGTCGGTTGAATTGCAAATGTTTATTATGCATGCAAACTCAAGTCGGGTACGTACAAGTATTTACGTACCACCCATTCATGTGTTTGTATGAACTGCACATGTATCCGACGTACGCATGCAAGATTGCAACAGCTAACTGTAATCACTTCACTGCAATTAAATCGTGGAGTTGGTATGCTTAGTCGCTTAGAGCGTCTATAGCCGGACCTTGCAAATCCGGTGCGTCAAACGCCTACGGACGCAAAAAAAAAAATGGGAAAGGTGTGAACGACTCTTTCCTGTTTTCCTCTCGTCCCTGGCTGCTGGAACCCTAGCCGCCGCCAGGGGAGGCCGATCTTCCAACGCCGCTCTCCGGCGGCTCCCCTCCGCCGGCGACCTCGGTCGTTGGTGGTGAGGGGGGTCGCCGGATCCACGCGTGTGGATCGCTTTTACTCTCTCGTAGTCTAGGTTTTTAGATTGTTCATCGTCTTTGCTTCGGCGGCGACGATGACAATGCTGAATAAAGATTCTTCGGATCCTTCCCTGACGAGGCCATCGGTCCTATGGTTGGGGATTAATTTGGAAACCAGTCTGTTCAAGCAAGGATGGCGTGGCGGCGACGGCATCCTCGTGATGGATCTTCTGTTCTCGGGCTCCGCCGTTGCGACGGCGTTTGCTCCAGCGTCGGCGCGGAGCTTGGGAGGTAGTCCAGGAGCGGATGCAGATTGTGGTCTGCATCGATGACATCTGGAAGACGGAGCATCTGCTGGGCTCGTGGTTCGTGGATGGCATATATGGTTTCCTCCTTCGGCGTTTTAGTCGTGGTGGGGTGCCAGATCTGGAGTTCGATGGCGTGTCCGGGGTGTTGCCCCGGTCTGGTTCGTTCAACGGTAAGGGCTTCATTTTTGGTGAGCCACCTTGGAGGTCCGCAAAGCTGCATATCAGTGATGGAGCCGCGTCGAGCTCGGGTGAGGAAGTGATTCGTCATTCTTTTCTTCGGTGGCTGCTGTGGTGGTGCCGGAGGCAGGTGACGGGCGTTGGTGTCAAGCTCAGAGATGTTCTGCTATCTTTTTGGTTTTGTCATGTCGGTTTTTACGTGACTTGTACTTTGTTCTTTATGATATGAATGAGACACGTATTACCATGCAAAAAAAATGCCTACAGACGCGCCCTGACGTGTCTGCGGACATTGACCGGTCACGCCTTAAATAATGAATTTTACATCCGGATGCCTCAAATTAGGAAACTTAAATCCATATTTTACATGCAACGTAAACCTAATACTAAGCGGAGGTCATCCGGCTCTGCCGTCCCATGTCCGGCGGCTGGCTGCACCCCTCATAGTGTCGGTCCGGCCGCCGGCGAGGTAGAGTAGGACATGGGACACTAGCCGGCTCACGGGACTCGATCTACCGCCGTCTCCCATGCCCTACTCTTCCTCGTCGGAGCCCGTAACCCGGACGGTGCCGGTGGGCGTGAGGTCGATGACGGGTCCTTCTCGGGAGGAGATGACGTCCACCACGACGCAGTTGCGGCGCCCGCATTGGTGCACCCTACGGGGCGCTGGAGAGTGTGACTCCGCCTCTCCAATGTCCACCACCGCGAGGGCCTCCACCGCCTCATGTGCATGCTGCCTCCGCCGGCGGGCATGCCACGCCATGACATCATCCGAGGAGGGCCATGCTTCGTGCTCGGCATGCCAACGGAGGGGTTGCGCTTCCGCCACGGCGTTCAGACACCAAACGGACAGCACCGCCTCTGGTGAGGCAGTGACGTCGGATCCAAGAACCGGTTGTGCGGACGCAATGGATTCCCGGCGTTGCGAGTCCGAGTGCTGCCGTCGTGCAGCCGCCTCCCGGGAGTGGGGAGCTGAACCCGAACGGCCATCTCCTCCTTGGGGCCGCGTGGGATGAGCTCATGGTCGACGGATCTGGAGGTGAAGGACTCAGATCCGCTGCCTGCCATGTCGGAGAAGGCCGGAGATCACCAGAGGTGATCTTCGGTGGCAGATGGGAGTGGAGGGGAGTAGAGTGAAGTGGCTCTAGGGTTTGGTCTGGCGAGCAGATGGGGACGAATATATGTGTGGTAGATGCGGACCAGTGCGGGCCACGCGGTCGTGCCCGGGCGCGCCCGAGCTCCCCCATATCCGCCCCATATTTGGGCCAGAAATGAGGGGTGCCGGTCAGCCCGGGCGTTTGAGGTTGGTTTGAGGGTTCCATCTAGATCGTTTTTTCTGACCGATTAGTTACCGGGCGTCCTGCCCTGGTATTTGAGGCGGGTTTGAGAGGTCCGACTGTAGATGCTCTTAGTTAACACTTTCGCTTTGGTACAACCACCCTAAACACATGCTAGTTAAGGATGCGAATGCACGACCTCCGACTACAAGGAACGAGCTGATAGCCACTAAGACTAACCAGCACTTCTGATTAATTAGCAGCGCCAAACCTTGAAAATAAAACTGAAACATTTTTTTCTGAAAAAGTGAATATTTTCAAAACACGAATATTTTGCAGAAGTTGTGAAAAATAATAAACTTGGACATTTTGGAAATCTCAAAAAAAATTCGAATTATCAGTATTTTTTGAAAGTGGACATTCTTCGAAACACAAACAAATTTTAAGAATAGGAGGTAACATAGCAAACATTTATATAAAACAAAAAATAATTTTGAAACTTTTTAACATTTATCAAAAACGCAAACATTTTTTTAAAACATGAACATTTCGTGAAAACTAGCGGGTACTGTAGCAAACATTTATGTAAGACGAACATTTTTATTTATCTGTTTTGGAAAACTTGAACAATTTTGAAATTCTTAAAATAAAATAAAACACAAACATTTTCAAGAATGTGGGAACATTTGTTGAGTTATGAACAAATTTTGGAAAAGGAAGATAATTTAACCCTTAGGGCACCTTATAATATGATTTAATTTTTCGAATTCCAAATAATAATTAAAATAAAAAATAAGTAATAAAAATATTGAATTTCAATGAACATAAAATAATATTATTTTATTCATTTTTTGCCATTTATTCATTTAGTATGGCATAATTAATATCTTTAAATCTATAAATAAAAATTCGACAAATAATATATCCATTATTATCAGAAAATTGTAAGGAATCCAAATATGACATCATTTATTTACTTTTAAATAAAATTAATTTTGAAAGTATTTTTGTAGGAAAAAATCTTCTTTTGAAATAACTTTTTTTACTTTTGGAATTTTGAGAATCTGAGAAAACTTCACCGGGTAAACCAAGGTGAAATCGAGTCCAAATTTTTCTCTAGTTTTTTTATATATTAAACTTTTTTTTGAACGTCGTATGCAAAAGTTATGGCCGT
>NC_057797.1:781854465-781866232 GCF_018294505.1 Triticum aestivum
ACACACTAAAACCTAACTACATCTCAAAGGATTTTATTTTTTTTAATATATTATCATTTTTTTATTTTCTACAAAACTAAAAAAGGCGGTGGGGGGGGGGGAGGGGGGTAGAGTTTGAAAATTTCAGAACTCCTTTAGTCTGGGTTGGTGTCCAGCCAATCATATCGTCGACTACATCTGCTAACACCGTCCCAGCCAGAGTCACAACTAAGGTTAATCAAGCCAGAGTCAACCCTTTCTAAGGCATAGATCGGTACTAAAGGTGCTGGTGGGGCCACGGCCTGACCACAGCCTCTTTAGTACTGGTTCGTGGCATGAACCGGTACTAAAGGTTCACCACGAACCGGTGCTAATGAGCTCCACCCACCTAGCCGTTGGAACCGGCACTAATGGTCACATTAGTGCCAGTTCATTTCCAAACCGGGACTAATGTGCGTCACATTAGGCCCTTTTTCTACTAGTGCTTGTACTCAATCCACTCCTAGATTATGCACATGATAGCAGCATGCTCATGGCCACCCATTTCGATCTATTGATGGGGACATGTCGCTCCATGCTTCGTATCTTATGCATAGATTAGACGGATCCATACAACATATGTTGCAAGTTACGTACTCCACTGACTTGAGAAAGTTCCAGCCAATCAGATTACACTAGTAGAAAACCGGGCAATAGCACCGGTTCGTAAGGACCTTTAGTGCCGGTTATGGAACCGGCACTATTATTTCGGCACTAAAGCCCCTCCCCCCCTTTAGTACCGGTTCAGCACGAACCGGTGCTAAAGGGGTACCACGTGGCACGAGCCAGCTCCGGGGGCCGGGAGCCCTTTAGTACCGGTTGGTAAAACCAACCGGTACTAAATGGTTGTGGGTTTTTGTTTTATTTTGTATTTTTCAATTAAATTTGTGTTATCGATTTAATTTAGGATTGTTTTATGTTATAATGAGTTGTAGTCGTCATCATCATCATCATCATCGCATATTAATAAATAAATAAACTCTAGCTAGCTAAAAATCATCGTGGTCGTCAAATTACCACTATTTAATCATCATAGTCATTACCGCTAGCTATGTAATTCATCATCAACGTTGGCTAGCTTAAAGAGGAAACATTCACTTTGTAACAGAAGCAAAGAGATATCATCAAGTTCAACATAATCATCACCAACATCGAAGTTCAGGACACGGATCCATGAGACAAGTACTAATTAAGAGCATGAAGAGTAGCTACCGATCCTGCTGCTCCCTCTCAGGTAGAATAGCATAGAACATGTATAGCTCTCCTGATTCATCATACTGGAGCATGCAGATGAATATGTCTCCTAATCTTGGGTTGCGCTTCTCCTTACTGCCCCCTAGTACTTCTCTGCGATCGTTAACAATTTTGCTCCAATCTTTCACTATTAAGCATTCTTCGCTTTTAGAAATCCTGAATGCACTCATGTGCAATGTAGGAAATATTGGTCGTAAGCTAACCATTGACATGCGACCTTTTGTCTCGATCCACTGGGGCACAACTGTCATCGGAAGTCCCTGTTGAACAACATCGTATAGTAATTAATATACTAATTAAGCAATGAAAGTTTAGCTTCAAAAATAATGTATGCAAAAGATGCACTAATTAAGGACAAATATTTAAAATCTTACCATCTTTTGATTATAGATGTGATCGTAGTTCAATACGATCACCATTGGTCGCACGTTTTGAGTACTAACATTTCTAAGTGTAGGGAAAAAATTCGTCTTGATAGTATTAAGATCCTCAAGCCATGAAACATAATGACTTATCTCCTCGCAGTTTAGTTGAGCCCCGGGGCAGTAGTAGGTCCTGTCTACCAAGCGCCGGACATGTTTGCTTGAACCGAAATAAGCTGACAATACAAAATAGTTGTCAACTATTTTTGAATAAACTGTACGAAAGACATAAACATATGCATGCATGATTGAGAAAAACTCACCAAATGGTAGAACTGGAGGCGTTTGCACATCGACCCAGATGTCTATATTACCTTCAATATCATCTTCCGGACGAATATCAAAGGTGATAACCATATCAGGCTCAAATGCATAAGCCTTGCATAGTGCTTGCCAAGTTTTGCATTCAAAATGGGTGTATGTGTCTCCATTATATAATTTGACGTTGAAAGTATACCCATGCTGCGTCTTCAAGTAAACTCTCTTTGCCTCCATATCATCTATAGCACTGAAACCTATCTTATCCAAGACAAAAATTCTTGCATGGCAGGGGATGCGCTAGTAGAATAATGAAAATATAAAATTATAAGTTGAAGCAAATGAAGCATAAGTTTTGCATTCAAATAATAATTGACAAAGTGACTTACTGTATCAACTTCGAATATCTCATCCAGCTTGATGCTGAAGCGCCTACCATCAACAAGGAAATTTTGGTCGCACAGGCCGCGCTGGTCTTCACAGTGTTCGCACATAATAAAATCTTTTTCGTCGTCAGATGACATTTCCTATGTTCATATAAGTGAAACATTAAACACCTATATCTAGCCAAATATATATTCATCTAACATTTGACATTAATATATCTAACTATATATTCAATTGACATTACTATATATTTAACTTTTCTATCTAATTCATTAACAAATAATATTTTAATTAGATCATCAAATCTCATATACCTAAATTTTCTTACTAAAAATAAACTAGTTATATTAATTATTCAACTAGTTCTAATCTCATATACCTAAATTTTCTTACTAAAAATAAACTAGTTATATTAATTATTCAACTAGTTCTAATCTCATATACCTAAATTTTCTTACTAAAAATAAACTAGTTATATTAATTATTCAACTAGTTCTAATCTCATATACCTAAATTTTCTTACTAAGAATAAACTAGTTATATTAATTATTCAACTAGTTCTAATCTCATATACCTAAATTTCCTTATTAAAAATAAACTAGTTATATTAATTATTCAACTAGTTCTAATCTCATATACCTAAATTTCCTTATTAAAAATAAACTAGTTATATTAATTATTCAACTAGTTCTAATCTCTAGTTCGACAATTTTTCTATCTAACTAGCTAATTCATCTAACATTCGACATTAATCTAACATTCGATCATCTAATTAACTTTTCTAAAAAACAGAAAATAAGTAAAAAAAATTGTGTGTGTGTATGTGTGTGTATGCATGTGTGTGTATATATACGTATATGTGTGTACGTATGTGTGTATGCGTGTGTGTGCATGTGTGGTATATGTGTGTGTGTGTGCGGCCCCATATGCCGTCGCCCCGTACGTACGGGGCGGGGGCGCCGGCATACGGGGCGGGGCGCCGCCGGTGTGTGTGTGTATGTGTGTGTATGTGTGTGCGGGAGCGAGAGAGAGACGTACGGCCGCGGCGATGACGACGGACGGCGGCGGCGTTCGGGGCGGCAGTGCGCGAGACGACAACGACGACGGGCGGCGGCGGGGACAGAGACGATGACGACGGACGGCGACGACGGGATCGAGTGGCGCGCGCGGCGGAGGTTGGAGACGAAGTGGCGAGTTGAAACTGAAATTTTCGTAAGTGCTGTATATATAGGATTGGCCTCTAGTACCGGTTCGTGGCTCCAACCGGTACTAAAGGCCTATTTTCCCCAGGCGAAGCGGCGAGAAACGACCCCTTTAGTACCGGTTCGTGCCACGAATCGGTACTAAAGGCCCCCCCTTTAGTACCGGTTGGAGCCACGAACCGGTACTAAAGGGGGGTGCGCTGCTAGGCGAGGGGCGCAGAAGTTTAGTCCCACCTCGCTAGCCGAAGGGCGCACACACCTGCTTATAAGCCCCGCCGCCACTGCTGTCTCGAGCTCCTCTCTAAAGCAGGCCTTCTGGGCCTACCTCTGCTACTCTGCCCTGTGGGGCCTATTGGGCTTGCGGGCCTGCATCCTGGCCCAACAACAGGTTGGGTTTCTAGTCGTATGCAGGCCGCTGTGGCCCAGTATGTGGGCTTTTTTCATTTAGTTTTTTCTTTTCTGCTTTATTTATTTTGTTTTATTTATTTTTAGTTGTTTTTTGTTGTATTTAGAGTTTGCGCTGCCACCCCAAAATTTAGTCCCACCTCGCCCGGCGAAGGGCAGCCGCACTGGTTTATAAACCAAGCCGCGGCTACCTCTTCGAACTCCTATATATAGCAGGCTTCTAGGCCTAATTAATTAGGGCGCGCTGCCCTGTGAGTCTGCTGGCCCTTCTGGGCCTGCATTTGCACACCCTAGGTCTGGTAGACCCACAGGGCAGTGCGCCAACAAATTTGCTATATAGTTTTTTCTTTTCTGCATTACTTATTTTTATTTATTTATTTTTGAGTAGTTTTTATATAGTTTTTTTTCTGCATTATTTATTTTCTTCTATTTATTTTTGAGTAATTTTTTTGTATAGTTCTTTTATTTTCTGCATTAATTATTTTTGCATAGTCCGAAACCCTGATACTCGGAAAGAGTTTGTTCAGTTTGTACACGAAGTGCGTCCAGTTTTTGCCGTGACCCTCTCTACTCTTTCGCGCATGTTTGCGGGTGATACGATGATACCATGCCAAGTTTCAACATTTTCAGGATTCATTTTGTAGTGATTTTCAATTTCACGGTCATTTAGCTCTCTAAACAATTAGGTAAATGACCGAAAAACAACAAATGATGTCAGAACATGTTGAAAATTGATGACGTCGCTTTAAATGCTGCATACTGAACACAAAAGAAGTCCGGAGTTCAAATAAGTTTAAAAAACATTGAAGTGGCCATGTAACAGATGAGTTCTCGTCCGAAACCCTGATACTCGGAAAGAGTAGGTCCAGTTTGTACACGAAGTGCGTCCAGTTTTTGCCGTGACCCTCTCTACTCTTTCGCGCATGCTATGCGGGAGATATGATGATACCATGCCAAGTTTCAACATTTTCAGGATTCATTTTGGAGTGATTTTCAATTTCACGGTCATTTAGCTCTCTAAACAATTAGGTAAATGACCAAAAAACAACAAATGATGTCAGAACATGTTGGATATTGATGACGTCGCTTTAAATGCTGCATACTGAACACAAAAGAAGTCCGGAGTTCAAATAAGTTTAAAACACATTGAAGTGGCCATGTAACAGAGGTGCAATGCTGGTTAATTTGCTTCAAGCCATTCGGAATAGTGTAGACTGCACTGCACATAGCTCAGTGCAATCTATGCTATTCCGCAAGGCTTGAAGCTAATCAACATGTAGAAGATCATCTTGAGCTTGTGTCCCCTTGAAGGAAGTAGGATACTTCTCTTGTTGAGGAACAAACTTTGTCTTGGGGTATTGATCTTCTTCCCACTCAACTCCATTGGCATTGAACTTTCGTTCAAAACCAACACCTTGATTCTTCCCTTCAATAAGCTATTTTCTTGCTCAAGTGTAACTTGGCTAAGAGAATCATTAGTGGAATCAAGAGAACTACTAGAAGCAACAATGTTAGATCTTATGTCACAAAAAAGAAGTTGTATCAAACCTTTTATGTCGGATCTAGAACAAACCAATCGGTATCGCCATCATACAGCCCTACCGTGGCTCGTGATGCATATATATGCATTTCAAATGCACGGTTGGGCGTATGATGGCGAATCTGAATGATTTATATTCAGTCGATGAACTGGTAGAAGTATGCAGTCGATGAACTGGTAGATGTATGTACTCGATGAACTGAAAGACTTATGCAGGGAAGGCGAGAGATGGGCTATATATAGGGTTGTCTGGCTCACAAAGTGATTGCGGTAGTTTCGATCCAACGACTCACATGAGCTAGGAAGAAACACACCCTTGATCCAACGACTCGCAAGAGCTAGAAAGAAACACACGATCCGTGTGATTCTTCCTGATTGGTGGGATGCACATTAGTATCGGTTCGTGCCACGAACCGGTGCTAAAGATTGGCAACGAACCAGTACTAATGGTAGCAGCCCGCCTAGCCGTTGGAATCGGCACTAATGGTCACATTCGTGCCGGCTCAAATTCAAACCGGCACTATAATGTGCTTCACATTTGACCGTTTTTCTACTAGTCAATAGAGTTTGCCAAACTTGAGTTTCCCAAGTCACTTACACAAAAAGCTATGATTCATGGTTGTCAAATCCATAATTTCCAAACCACAACAACCTTGAGGCATAACAAGCTTTAAATGTTGCATACTGAACACAAAAGAAGTCCGGAGTTTAAATAAGTTATTAAAAATAAAAAAGAGGTGCAATGTTGGTTAATTTGCTTCAAACCATTCGGAATAGTGTAGATTGCACTAAGCCACTGCACATAGCTTAGTGCAATCTATGCTATTCCGCAAGGCTTGAAGCAGATCAACATGTAGGTGAGCATTGCAACTCTTCGTCATTGTCTGTGCACTCACGGCTTATAAACCGCTCATACTGCCTCTCTCTTGGCGAGGTGGGACTAAAAACAGCTTGCCGTAACCGGCACCGCTCATTAGTACCGGTTCGTGGTACGAACCGGCACTAAATGGTGATGGTGGGGCCATAGCCTGACCGCAGGATGACACAGCATTTTTAGTACCGGTTCATGCCACGAACCGGTACTAAAGGTTCGCCACGAACCGGTACTATTGATCGTCGCCACGAACCGGCACTAATGTGCACATTAGTGCCGGCTCAAATACAAACCGGCACTAATGTGCTTCACGTTTGACCCTTTTTCTACTAGTGTGAGTAACCTAAATGATTGTGAAAAAATTAAAAAAAATGGTGTGCCTAGGGCTCGAACCCAGGACCTATTGTTACAATCGTTGAGAACAATGCCAGTAGAGTAATAGTAGTGATTTGTTAGGTTGTAGATAATCCAGGTTTTTATCTGAACATTGCTGCTTTCAGTTAGTACTACTGCTGTGAACATTGTTGTTTTTATCTGAAATTCAGGTTTAAAAAATATCTTCAAAAATAGGTGCTGGGTTAACAAAATCATGATATATTTTGGAGTGAATACTGCTGCTGTGAACTAAAAATAATTTTCCCAAAAAAATGTTTGTCCTGGGGATCGAGCCCAGGACCCTGTGTGTGATAGGCTGAGCTCCATGCCAACGCGCTAGTAATAGTGATCTGCTAGATACTAATTGCCACGTTTATTATAGTGAGATAAACTGTACATGCTGGTCAGAGCGGTGCCGTTCGCTCTTCCATCTCTATTAAGAGGCCACCACCCACCACCCACCGCCCCCACTCACCACTACCGTTTCACGACGCCTCGGGCTCTACGCGCCCCACCTCCCACTCCACCTAAGAAGAAAACCCTCGCCGGCCATCTCGACGCCGCCGCTGACGCCATGGACAGCCACCCTGCATGGCAGAGGATGGTCGACGAGCTGGCAGGAGACGACCAGGTCGCGCGCGGAGCTCCAGGAGATAGGCCGGTGGTTCCTCAACATCGACATGCTTAGGAACCACGCGCGGGGCCTCATCGAGCAGATGACCGACGACGAGAAGAGGCGCGCTCTCGTGGACGGCCCAGGTACGCATCCGGCCAACATCTTCCGCTTCGCAATGGCGGAGACGCGCTCCGACAATCCGAGGCAGCGCTGGCGTTGGTGGATGTATAGGTCCGCCACCATGCAGCAGCCGCAGTCGGATCCGACGCGCATGTGGTCGAGGATGCAGCGCGTCCACGATGTGGTTCTGGCCCTGCCTGCGCCGGTGCCCCTCGTGCACGTCGACGACAACGACGTCTCTCTGTCGTCCGACTCGGAGTACTGCAAGGTGGACTCCGACAACGACTCGGGCTACAGAGGGGATTCTGACTCCTCTGCGTCGTATGCCTCGTCTGGCGATGAGGAGGTGTCCGTCGTTGTCCTGTAGGACGACGAGGAAGAGGAGGAAGAGGACGAGATCCAGATGATGGCGCCAGTCCACAACGCCAATGAGGGCGACAGAGACCTCCCAATTGACGTGGAGGTGCTCCCAGATGTGACAGACATCGTCAAGCAGGAGGTGATGGATGAGGCAGAAGAGGAGAAGGTGGCAACGGCACCACAGAAGCTGGAGAAGACGAAGAAAAGGCCATTTGCAGGGGAGGTGCGCCGCTCGGAGCGCCTGAAGCACCTGAACAACTGAACTGAAGATGATGGACAAGAAGATGATGCAGTAGTTAGGTATGCTGACTAGCAAGAAAATTCAGCATATAAGTTAGTGATATTTTGGTTAGTTTATGTTAGGTGTGCTCTATATATGCAGAGCACATAAGTTAATTGTAATGTTGCACTTCTGCTATATTGTTTGAACAATCCTGCAATGTTTAGGACATCTGCATGCTATCTATATAGTAAATCTGCTTTGCTATGCCTATCTTGTTATCATGCTTTGATTTGCTGGTGCTGCTGCTGTTACAAATGCTCTGTTATAATGTGGTCTGTAGCTACAACTTTGCAAAGAAAGAATGCAACAGTTATGTAGGGCATTCTGTTGTTGCTTTGCAATGTTGTTGTTGCTGCTGCTGCTGCTTTGCAATGTTGCTGCTGCTTTGCAATGTTGCTTTGCAATGCAACAGTTAACTGAAGATATAGATAACTGAATTTGTAGTTAACTAATGATTTCTCATTAAAATTCAGTTAAGTTGTGATCTTCAGATAACTCAATTTGTAGTTAACTAAAGATTTCTCAGTAAAATTCAGTTAACTAAATTCTTCAGATAACTGAATTTGTGGTTAACTGAAGATTTATCATTTAAATCCAGTTAACTGAATCTTTAGATAATTCAATTTGTGTTTAACTGAAGATTTCTCATTTAAATCCAGTTAACTGAATCTTCAGATAACTCAATTTGTGTTTAACTGAAGATATATCATGTACATCCAGTTAACTGAATCTTCAGAAAACTCAATTTGTGTTTAACTAAAGATATATCATTTACATTCAGTTAACTGAATCTTCAGATAAGTGAACTTCAGTTAACTACAAACTAAGTTAATTGACACTGTAAAAATTGCACTTATCTGGAGACATTCAGATAACTAGTAACAATAAAAGCAGTCATACAGATTTAGTTAACTAAAAGCATTCATACAAATTAAGTGCATTACATAATACTGGCATTAAACCAACAAATTCAATACAACTAATTAATAGATCTTCTTGAATGAATTACTCAAATTCATCTAAGATCTCCTTCACCCTCCTTATCTTGCTCTTGGTCTCCTCCTTGTGCCTGAATAGATCACCAATCATGTACTCTAGTTGCTTCTTCTCCTTCTTCAACTCATCCCTCTGTGACACCACTTTGTCCAACTCTTCCTTCATGCTGTCCATCTGTTTCTTCATCTCATCCCTCTCTTTCTCTGCCTTAGCCCTCACAACCTGATGAATGCTAGTGGTAGATTTATCAGACATCTTTTTCTTCTCAAGCTCTTCCTTTAGGTCAGAAAGAGCAAGTCTTGCATTGCCCAATTCAATAATTGCCTGCTCCTTGTCACCCACCATCTTAGCAAAATCTAGCTTAAAAAACCTCAGATCATTTTCCATCTTTTCCTTCTCTTTCAGAACCCTAAAATTTTCTTCAGCAAGAACTACACTTTCCCTGAGCCTTAGCTTGTTCTCATCATCATACATGCCCCAAACCCTAGCTAAACTCATCTTCAGAGTGGCAGGCCATTCAGGGTCAATCCACTCCACAAAGTTGCATTTAGGAATTTCCTACCAAATAAGAAAAGAATACAACTTTAGATAAAAAAAGATGTTAACTGAAAAGTTCAGTTAACATACTGCAGTTTTCTTCAGGCAACTGAATTTGGATATAGCTGCAATTATCTTCAGTCAAATGAAAAATTAAGTTAACTAACTACAGATTTCTTCTGTTAACTATATTGCTGCACTCTTATACAGATCAAAGTGACATGACACATTCCAATAACTATAAATCTACTAACCTTCCGTGCACAAGCAAGATACCTTCTACCACTGTCAACAGATTCAAAGGACACAAACTTCTCACAGACGCATTGGTGTTCACATCTAACTGAGAGATCTGGAGCAAGGCCACTCCACTCTGAGCAGAAGATAGTGGCAGCAGCAGGAGCCTACAACACATTCTTGTCAGCACAACATTGACCATTTCTTAGCAGTAGGATCCCTAACCCTAACTGGAGGTGGACGAACTAACCTCACTTGTCACAGAGTAGCCTTCCAACGACGAGCTGGATCCTTCACTCCAAGAAACCATGGCCGCGAGCTGCAAGGCGGTGTCGAGATGGACGGCGGCGGCGATCTGGAGCAGACGAGCTGAAGAAGAAGAAGCAGATAGGCGAGTGGATAGGAGAGAGCCGACAGGATAGGATATGCCAAAGGAATATACCCTTGAGCCGACAAATTAACTCAGGTGAAGTACTGCGGGTTGATAAGGCAAGAAGGCAGGGGGCTATGTGAAAAATGCAGCGCGCTGACCAGCCAGGCCACTTGGCATCCACTTGGCGAGCTGTGAGTGACTGTGGACTAAATTTGCACATCCATTGCAAGTTGAGCGATGAAATAATCAGCTTTTTCAAGTACAAGGACTAAAGCATCACCTGACATGCAAGTTCAGGACCTGGGATGCTATTACCTCCCCAACGAGGTGTAGAGGCAAAACAGAGAGGACCTTGCTATGCTTGGTGGGTCGTGGGGTCGTGGCTGTGAACAGAGGTATTCTGTGATGAGGAACTATCGACTTTCTGTCTGCTGTTCATCTGTGCGCCGTTGGCATCTGTACTATCAATGATCACGGCAATGAAATGTGGTGCGGAACTGGCGCAGAAGACCATGGCATCTGGCGGTTAGGCCACTGCCCGGACCAAAATAATGGTTGGCTCAACCATAGCTGCACAAAAGAGTGCGTGCCTGGGAGCTTGAACAAAGCCCCATGTCGTGACACGCGCAAAAGGACGGGTCCACTTAGGCAACCCCAACTCGGAACACTGCAATAGCACGACAGGCCAACCAACCTCCAAAGCCGCCTCCAAAAGGCTATTTTATGGCTTATATTCTTGTTTCCATTTGTTCATTCACATCTAATCATTTACACCATTCCCGTATATATTCTTATCCATGCTAATGGCCTTTGGAGATTATTTACAGAACAAACATCTGTTCGACGTGTTGTCTGTAGTATTGTTTTACTTCTTGGCTGCAGTGTCAGAGATATATAGTTTCCTTACCTTCTGGTCTGCAGTTGGTCTCTGCGTCAATTTAGTCATTTCACCTTCTTGGTCGTCCTTTCGGAATGATTCACTAAAGGAGTGTCTACTATATGTGCCATCAAAAGTAAGTCGGCAAAGAAAGTTATGGATAATGATCATCGTCAAGGCAAATGAGGGAGCAGTATGATCATAATCATTTGCAGACACTTGAAGAAAAAATCTTTCAAACAGTCCATTTAACTTCCAGCATGTAGTTTGTCTCTACATCAATTGACGCAGCGAGTCGTCTACTAAAATTAATAGAGCAACGAACTAGGGTCTGATCTTCAGTGAGGTAGTGACGTACCAGCCACCACGCGTCCAATGCAGATCCTCTTTAAAAAAATAAGTAATGCATGTATCGAGAGGAAAAGTTGTAATAATCACCTAACAAGTTCACGTATATAAGCTAGCCCGGTCCATGTCCACACCCACTCGTACCTCCATCAAGTCATTGCAGCCGAGAGCTGACTCATTTGGAGCTCCCTCCCTCCACGTCATAGAGAAGTTCCGAGACACTGCCCTCCACTGCAGGATTATGTATGCTCCTCTCTCTCTCTCTCTCTCTCTCTCTCTCTCTCT